>NC_057801.1:435898034-435918312 GCF_018294505.1 Triticum aestivum
CCCGTGGCGTCCTCGCCGGCGCTGTCTGCGCCCTTCCCGGACGCACCAGGGCTTTGCCCTCCTCCCGTCGTTGCTCGCGTTCGCCCTGCCTGAAGCCGTGCCCATCACCGCACGCACCGGCCTTCCCAGCTACGGTGCCGGCCTGCGCCTACCGCGGCCGGCCGGCCGAACGCCGTTGCCGCCATGACCCTGCTCGGCCCCTCGCGCCGTCTCGCTCCCGCGCCCCAGCTCCCTTGCTGCTGCTCTCTCCGGCCACGGCCTCACCTAGTGCCTATTGCCCCGCCGTGGCCTCGCCGCTGCCACGCCGGCGCCGCGCCGGCATCCTCCCCTCACCGTGGCACTGACTGGCCGCGCCCAGTCCGGGCGCTCGCGCCCCCGCGTCCCCGGGTCCAGGCGCCCGTGCACCCACACCCGATAGCCCACCCGTTTAACCCCCTCTGCCATTGACAACTGGGCCCCATGCCCCCATTAAAAAAAAGGAATTAGAAAATTAATTAGAAAAATATTAATTAATTAATTAGATAATTAATTAACTTAATTAAACCGGTTAAATTAACCTAATGACTTAATTAAACTAATTAAACTTGCTCAGTTAGTCTAAGACAATGACGAACGGGCCCCACCTGTCAGTTTGACCGGTCAACAGTCACAGTTGACCGCTGATGTCATGCTGATGTCAGCATGCACTGTTCTGGATAATCCTGAATTAAAATAATTAAATAAATCCTAAAAATGAATTAAATCTTTTAAAATCAATATAAAATAAACCGTAGCTCGGATGGAAAAACTTTGTACATGAAAGTTGCTCAGAACGACGAGACGAATCCGGATACGCAGTCCGTTCGTCCGCCACACACCCCTAACCTATCGAACTCGCAACTTTCCCCCTCCGGCTCCTCTGCCCGAAAACACGAAACACCGGGAATACTTTTCCCGGATGTTTTCCCCCCTTCATCGGTATCACCTACTACCGCGTTAGGGCACACCGAAACCGCGTATTGCCTTGTTATATTTTGTGATGCTTTGTTTGCACTGTATTTATTGTTCTTCCCCCTCTTCTCTCCGGTAGACTACGAGACCGACGCTGATGCCACCGAGTACGACTACGTCACCGACGACCCCTCCTTGTCTGAGCAACCAGGCAAGCCCCCCCCCCCTTGATCACCAGATATCGCCCATTCTCCTCTATACTGCTTGCATTAGAGTAGTGTAGCATGTTACTGCTTTCGTTAATCCTATTCTGATGCATAGCCTGACATTGTCGCTACATCTGTTGATACCTTACCTGCAATCCTAAATGCTTAGTATAGGATGCTAGTTTATCATCATTGGCCCTACATTCTTGTCAGTCTGCCTTGCTATACTATCGGGCCGTGATCACTTGGGAGGTGATCACGGGTATATACTATACATACATACATACTATACAGATGGTGACTAAAGTTGGGTCAGCTCATTGAGTACCCGCAAGTGATTCTGACGAGGGGGCTGAAAGGACAGGTGGCTCCATCCCGGTAGAGGTGGGCCTGGGTTCCCGACGGCCCTCGACTGTTACTTTGTGGCGGAGCGACAGGGCAGGTTGAGACCACCTAGGAGACAGGTGGGCCTGGCCCTGTTCGGCGTTCGCGGATACTTAACACGCTTAACGAGATCTTGGTATTTGATCTGAGTCTGGCTACGAGCCTATACGCACTAACCATCTACGTGGGAGTAGTTATGGGTATCCCGACGTCGTGGTATCAGCCGAAGCACTTCAGACGTCAGCGACGGAGCGGCGCGCGCCGAATTGGACTGGAACGCCACTAGGCTAGGTCTGCTTTCGGCCGCCCTCGCAACGTGCAGGTGTGCTCAGGGCGATGGGCCCAGACCCCTGCGCGCTTAGGTTTAGACCGGCGTGCTGGCCTCTCTGTTGTGCCTAGGTGGGGCTGCGACGTGTTGATCTTCCAAGGCCGGGCATGACCCAGGAAAGTGTGTCCGGCCAAATGGGATCGAGCGTGTTGGGCTATGTGGTGCACCCCTGCAGGGAAGTTTAATCTATTCGAATAGCCGTGATCTTCGGTAACAGGACGACTTGGAGTTGTACCTTGACCTTATGACAACTAGAACCGGATACTTAATAAAACACACCCTTCCAAGTGCCAGATACAACCCGGTGATCGCTTTTCCGCAGGGCGACGAGGAGAGGATCGCCGGGTAGGATTATGCTACTCGAGATGTTACTTGGACTTGCTACTTGGAGGACTTCCATCTACTCTCTTCTACATGCTGCAAGACGTAGGCTGCCAGAAGCGTAGTCTTCGATAGGACTAGCTATCCCCCTCTTATTCTGGCATTCTGCAGTTCAGTCCACTGATATGGCCCTTTACACATATACCCATGCATATGTAGTGTAGCTCCTTGCTTGCGAGTACTTTGGATGAGTACTCACGGTTGCTTTCTCCCCCCTTTTTCCCCTTTCCTTTCTTTCTGGTTGTCGCAACCAGATGCTGGAGTCCAGGAGTCAGACGCCACCGTCGACGACGACCCCTACTACACCGGAGGTGCCTACTACTACGTGCAGCCTGCTGACGACGACCAGGAGTAGTTTAGGAGGATCCCAGGCAGGAGGCCTGCGCCTCTTTCGATCTGTATCCCAGTTTGTGCTAGCCATCTTATGGCAACTTGTTTAACTTATGTCTGTACTCAGATATTGTTGCTTCCGCTGACTCGTCTATGATCGAGCACTTGTATTCGAGCCCTCGAGGCCCCTGGCTTGTATTATGATGCTTGTATGACTTATTTTATTTGTAGAGTTGTGTTGTGATATCTTCCCGTGAGTCCCTGATCTTGATCGTACACGTTTGCGTGCATGATTAGTGTACGATTGAATCGGGGGCGTCACAGAAACCAAGAAGGTGCCCATCAAGGAGGATGGCACGGGCGGAGCTTTTGTCATAAGCTCCACCCTTGATAGTAAATAGGAAAGAGAGCTCATCGCCTTCCCGTGGGCGAATGTTGACGTGTTTGCATGGCAAGCATCCGACACCCCCCGCGTTCCCAGGGAGGTGATTGAGCACCATCTTACTGTCTGTCCCCATGCACGGCCCGTCAAGCAGAAGGTCAAAAAGCAAGCATTGGAACAACAAGAGTTTATTGTCGAAGAGCTCAGAAAGTTGGAGGCGGTAGGCTTGGTCAAGGGAGTACTCCACCCGACGTGGTTGGCCAATCTGGTCGTAGTACGTAAGGCGAATGGGAAGTGGAGGCTATGTATTGACTATGCTAATATCAACAAAGCATGTCCAAAAGATCCTTTCCCATTGCCACGCATCAACCAGATAGTGGACTCCACTGCTGGGTGTGACTTGCTGTCGTTCCTTGATGCTTACTCAGGATATCATCAGATCTTCATGACAAAGGAAGACGTAGAGAAGACCGTATTCATCACCCCATGTGGTACGTACTATTTTGTATGAATGCCTTTCGGGTTGAAGAGCGCTAGTTCAATGTTTGCCCGAGTGGTCCAAATCGGTTTTGAGCCCCAGCTCCACAGAAATATGGAAGCTTACATGGACGATATAGTGGTCAAAAGCAAGGACAAGGCCACGCTCGTGCAGGACCTAGAAGAGACCTTTGCAAACTTGCGCGGGATCAACCTCAAGCTCAACCTAGAGAAGTGTGTGTTCGGCATTCTGTCCGGCAAACTTCTTGGGTTCTTTGCGTCTCAACGTGGAATCGAAGCAAATCCCGACAAGATCAAAGCAATTGAGCAGATTGAGGCACCAAGACGAGTCAAAGATGTTCGAAGGCTTGCCGGCTGCGTCGCCACCCTAAGCAGGTTCATCTCTAAATCTGCTGAGTGTGCCCTCCCCTTTTTCAAGATTCTAAAAAAGGCGGGTCCAATGAAATGGACCCCGGAGGCAGAGGCATCACTGCAAGATTTGAAGAGATACCTCTCCTCTACACCAATACTGGTCGTGCCCAAGCCACAAGAGCCGTTGCCGCTAAACCTGGCGGTAGCAAATCAAGTGGTTAGTGCTGCGCTAGTGGCATAGAGAGAAGTTAAGAAGGAGGCATTAGCAGCGGCAAGGACCTTAGGTGTAGAGCTGGGTCTGACAGGGACTGATCTTGGCGAGGGAGGATCCCCGGCAAGACCTAAGCCCGGAAGTGAGGGGCCCTCGGCAGGGTCCGATCCCGGCAAGGCAGTGTTTGTGCAAGCAAGTGAGGTGAAACAAAAAAAGAAGGTGATGCAGCACCCAGCATACTTTGTCAGCTCCCTCTATCAAGGAGCTAGATCAAGGTATTCCGGTATGCAGAAGTTGCTTTTTGGCCTCCTTATGGCCTCGAGAAAGCTGCGTCACTATTTCCAAGCACATGAGGTCACCGTTGTCATACACCTCCCTTTGCAACGGATCTTGCATAACCCTGATGCAACTGGAAGGATTGTGGAGTGGGCATTGGAACTGTCAAGCTTTGGGCTCAAATTTGAAAGTACCTCGACGATCAAGAGCAGAGCCTTGGCAGAATTCATAGCAGAATGGACATCCACGCCCAACGAAGAAGTTCAAGAAACCACCCTTCCTGGCAAAGAGGCAAGTACATTGGATTATGTACTTCAATGGAGCTTTCTCGTTACAAGGTGCTTGTAACGCCCCGGATCCGGCCAAGGGAGCCCCAGATCCAGCGTCCCCGAGCCTCTCCGGCCGTCTTCTTCCCCTGCTCCGGCGAGAACCCCGGCCATCATCGTTTTCCGTGCGAAGGTTGACCTCCAGATTTCTCTAAGTCCCCGATTATTTTGACATTATCATGCTCTGTTCATCGCATCATATCTCTGCATCCGTAGCTCCGTTTCGTGCGTGTAATATGTCAAATTGTTCGTCTCAACGAGTGCTTAATTTCATTCCATTGCATCATGTTCATTTGAGTCCATCTAGATGCCTGAATCTTTGTTGCAAGAGTGCTTCATGATGTTGTCTGCTGTCTGTTAACAGAACATGCTCATTTATCATTTTTGCCACGTTTGATGTGTGCATCCTATGAGGTTGATGTCTACATGTGTTTTGATCTATGCTATGTCTTCTTTACAGAGGTGCTTACCATGTATTTTTGTGATCAATGTGGTGACTAGCACAAGCATGCAAACTAGGCATCGTGATGTTACTGATCTTAGTCCCTGTTCTGCTGTTATTTTGATGCCATGTAAACATGTTGCTACAGAGAGATCCATGCATATTTTGAGATACTTCAGTAAGGATGTTTTGAACATATGGTTATGAGCTATCCATACATGCCCCTGGTTGCATTTATAGCTTGCTGTAGATTGTTCATATCTTGCTCCAAATTTGCTAAGTAATGTTGTTGTCAGCCTGTTAACATGAAGTTCAGTTTTGCCATGTGATTTCCTAGTGGTCCATGCACCCTATGAACTTGCTATTGCCATGCTTAGCTTCTCAAACATGTATTCTTTCTGTTGGTTGCCTTTTCATGCCATGTATTGCTCTGTGGTGAGTGGTTAAAGCTCATCTATATGCCTAGTTATCGTTGTTCCTGCCATGTATGAATCTGTATTATAACTTGCTATGTTTACATGGGTGCCATCATTTCTTCTGATCCTTTTTGGCTCATGGTAAGTAAGGGACTTTTGTTCTATGCATTTAGTAGATTCATGCCATGCCTTTGTTTGCCATGATAAGTTCCTGTAACATGTTGTTTGAAAGCTCTAAACATTGCAACCTGGTGTTATTTTCTGCGAAGTCTGAATTGTTATTATTTGCGATCTTGCCATGTGTGTTTGAGCATGTTCTAGTGATTTCTGGAGATAGCTCAGTGTTCATGTTTTGTTATGCTTTACCTGTACTTCATGCCCATGTCTTTTGTTTTCATGCTGAGGTCTTGTAGCATGTTGTTTTGGTGCTTGCAATATGCCTAGTTGCTGTTTTGGACAGCTAGTCCTTTAAACTTGTATAGTGTGTGTGTGTGTGTTGAACCGTTGCTCCGTTTTGAGTGTGTTCTGTATGAAACTTGCTTAAAATTGCATGTAGCTTCATATTATCATGTTGCATCCTTGTTTTGGAGTGTTTGCTTGATGTTTGAATGCATTTTGCATCAATGCCATGTTTAACTTGTTTTGCTCATATCTTCTAGGCCGTAGCTCCGAATTAAATGAACTTTATATGAAATTTGACTAGAATCTCGTGTAGATCATCTTGGTGCATCTTAACTTTCTGTTTAACAACTTGAACATAAGGTTTATTCAGATCTGGACCAATTTCGAAATTTGCATATGAGGACTTACCGGAATTGTTATATGTTGTTTCCGGCCTCATTTAAAACTTGCCTTGATGTGTTGCTCTTGTTTGCATCATCTCTTGCCATGAGTAGCTTCATGTAGCCTCTGTCATGCATCATGCTTGGTTGTGCATCATGTCTTGTTCATGTGTGGTGTGTTTACCATGTTGAGTGCTTCTTTTCGATAGTTCCTGTTTCGTTGCGATCGTGAGGATTCGTTCGTCTACGCTTGGTTCGGCTTCATTCGTTCGTCTTTTTCATGGTCTCGTTCTTCTTCCTAGCGGGATTTCAGGCAAGATGACCGCTACCCTGGATCTCACTACTATCATTGATATGCTAGTTGCTTCTTTCTATCGCTATGCTGTGCTACCTATCTTTTGCTCATCAAGCCTCCCAAATTGCCATGAACCTCTAACTTTTGACACCCTTCCTAGCAAACCATTGCTTGGCTATGTTACCTCTTTGCTAATCCCTCTTATAGCGTTGCTAGTTGCCGGTGAAGTTGAAGATTGCTCCGTGGTGGACAGGATTTTGTTGGGATATCACAATATCTCTTATATTATTAATGCATCTATATATTTGGTAAAGGGTGGAAGGCTCGGCCTTATGCCTGGTGTTTTGTTCCACTCTTGCCGCCCTAGTTTCCGTCATACTGGTGTTATGTTCCCGGATTTTGCGTTCCTTACGCGGTTGGGTGATTTATGGGACCCCCTTGACAGTTCGCTTTGAATAAAACTCCTCCAGCAAGGCCCAACCTTGGTTTTACCATTTGCCTCACCACCACCTATACTTCTCCCTTGGGAGTCGCCCTCTCAAGGGTCATCTTTATTTTAGCCCCCCCGGGCCAATGCTTGTCTAAGTGTTGGTCCAAACCGAGCGATGTCCGGCACCCCCTGGGCAACCAGGGTCTATGCCAACCCGACGTCTTGCTCATCCGGTGTGCCCTGAGAACGAGATATGTGCAGCTCCTATCGGGATTTGTCGGCACAGCAGGCGGTTTTGCTGGTCTTGTTTTACCATTGTCGAAATGTCTTGTAAACCAGGATTCCGAGTCTGATCGGGTCTTCCTGGGAGAAGGAATATCCTTCGTTGATTGCGAGAGCTTATCATGGGCTAAGTTGGGATACCCCTGTAGGGTATAAACTTTCGAAAGCCATGCCTGCGATTATAGGAAGATGGGAATTTGTTAATGTCAGGTTGTGGATAACTTGACACCAGATCCGAATTAAAATGCATCAACCGTGTGTGTAGCCGTGATGGTCTCTTATCAGCGGAGTCCGGGAAGTGAACACGGTTTTGGGTTATGTTTGACGTAAGTAGGAGTTCAGGATCACTTCTTGATCATTGCTAGTTTCACGACCATTCCGCTTGCTCTCTTCTCGCTCTTATTTGCGTATGTTAGCCACCATATCATGCTTAGTCGCTGCTGCAGCCTCACCACTTTACGCCTTCCTTTCCCATTAAGCTTTGCTAGTCTTGATACCCATGGTAATGGGATTGCAGAGTCCTCGTGGCTCGCAGATTACTACAACAACAGTTGCAGGTACATGTTATGCGATGATCATGACGCGAGAGCGATGTTTGCTTGTTTTGGAGTTCTTCTTCTGCTTCTTCTTCAATCAGGGGATAGGTTCCAGGTCGGCAGCCTGGGCTAGCAGGGTGGATGTCGTTTGAGTTTCTGTTTATGTTTCATCCGTAGTCGGATGATGCTGTTATGTATTATGATGTTGTATTCGTGTGGCATTGTATGCCTCTGGTATGTATCCCCATCTATTATGTAATGTTGATGTAATGATACCCACCTTGCAAAAGCGTTTCAATATGCGGGTGTATCCTTGGTGGGACCTTCGAGTTCCTTTTGGATAGGGTCGCATATTGGGCGTGACAAGTTGGTATCAGAGCCTCGACCGACCCTAGGAGCCCCCTTGATTGATCGTGTAGTTTGGCCGTTGTTGAGTCTAGAAGAAAACTGTTTTTCGGAGTCTAGTTATATCGGAGAGTAGGAATTCTTTTTACTCCTCAGCCCCCTTCGTCGCTCTGGTAAGGAATCTTGACGTAGGTGTTTTGAATTACTCCTCTTCCCATTTAAATTTGTCTTTAGGATCACGTAGTTGGTTTTTCGATCGTTGGTTCTCAGCTCTTTTATCTGGCGCATTTCTCGTCAAGTCGACTCGAGCCTCTTCATCGTTTCCAAGTTCAATCCTCAGTTGTTTTCTTTCCCACCCGCCCCCCATTTTCTCCTCAGAACCGAAGTCCATAATCGAGTATCCTTCCTACTCGTGTGAAGTCTTTGCTTTCTTTCCTCAATGATTTCAACCGGTGCTTTCTCTTTAAGGTATTCGTCGGTTCCCCTTCCAAGTTGATTTTGTTTTCCCGCCCTCCCACCCTTTTCTTCCCGGACTCTGACTCTCTCTCGACCATCTATTTCATTCATGTGGAACCTCTTCAGTCTTTCATAAATTATCTCAACCGATGAATTCTCGTCTCGTTCGTCATTCTTCATCTTTTTCTTCTCCGGTGTATTCAATTCCAATTTTCGGTAGTGATTATATTCTTTTCCTCGGCTCAAGTGTTTTCCCTGCTCGTTTGCCTGTCGCTAGTTATCCTTCCGGAGTGTTCAAGACATCTCAGGAGATTCGTCTGTGTTCCAATTAATTCAAGGTTGTCACCCCATTCAAATATTTCAATTGTTCCGGTGCATCATCTATCTATTCAACATCCCTTTCCAACGGTTGTTTTCTCGTTAGTGGGCCCTAACCCACAGGTCTTTTCCCAGGATCTTACCTGACTCTTCTAATGCCCCTGGAGTTATTCTCAATTCTTTTCAAGTATGACATAAGAATGGATTCCATCAGTCAGATTCCATCTCCAAGATCGCTTTCAAATTCTTTTCATCTCGGGTTCTACCTTTCCTCTTTTCATTCTCCCGGAGAATCTCAGTAATTTTGGTGGTGTTTTCCCGTCGTCATTTGAAGACCGAAGAAGAGTTTTCCTCAAAATTCTTGTCCGTCCTCTCGAAGTTCCGTGGTTCTAGCTTCATGCTATCCTCTCGAATTATTCCATTTGTCAGATATTCCTTTTCTTTCCCATCCGGAGTATTTCAGGAGTTGTTTTCTATTTCTTTTCACCGGAGGCCTTCATTCCCGTTATCGTTCTCTATTTATCCCGGTGCTTCGTTCAATTGTTCTTTAATCAGCTCATTATCTCTTCGTTCTTTTGCATCTAAATCCCCCTCAAGCATATTGGTTCTTCTAATTTTTCCCGGTGATTCATTCTCTTTCATCAGTCATTCCAAATTCTTACGGTTGTTCATTCAAGATTCTTTTTCCTTGATTATCATTTTAATCCATTCGTTCTTTCAATCCTACCGGTGGTTCATGAAGACTTTCTCAAGTTTTGCGCCATTTACCCCCCTCAATCTTTTTGTCAACAAGAATAAGTAGTATGCAAAATCCATTGCTTGTCATCAATTTAATTTGATGAAGGATAAACATACAATAAATCTTATTCTTATTTCCTCAAAGTGATTAATCGCTTCCTTCGGAATTTTTTCATGAGGAATAAATTCTAGTTCCAAGTGTTTTCATCTTTTCTTTTTCCGGAGTTCAATTTTCCTCAGCCATTTCGTCGGAACCTCCATCTAAATCATCGCAAGGCTCATCTTATTCTTTCATCCTTCATTTTATCTCGTCATCCTTTTGTCATCGGAGTTCTTCATGGTGGTTCTTCATGATTTAATTCATTTTTCAAGAGTTCTTCAAGATTCTTGGTGGCGGAGTTCAAGTATATTTTCTTCTCGCATCTCGAAGTGCAATTAATTCTTCCTTTTCTTCTGAAGTGGAGTTTTGCAATTCTTCTTTCTTCCTAGTTATTTAATCTTTTCCGCTCGTGGTCAGTTGTCAGCTCGTAAATTTTGAGATGTTATCCAAAAGTCCACATCAAGCTTATTCTTTCGTTGTTGATTTTCTCAACAACTCCATTCAATCCTTCCTTCTAAGTTCTTTTCATTCAATTCTTTCAATTCTTCCGGAGGCATTGCATTGTTTATGTCGTCAAGTATCATTCCATCCTCTCAAGATCGTGTTTTATTCATTCCATTTTCAGCCGGAGTGCTGCCTAAATCCTTTCAGTATTATTCGTTTCTTATCTCGTTCTAACCGGAGTGGTTTCATAGTCTATCTGATTCCGTGAGCTTTCGATGCTTGTCATTCTCGTCGTTCCTCTCTTCTTCTCGAGTGCTCTCGATTCTTTGCTTCTTCTCTTGAGTTCTTGTTTCTCCTCATCCCTTTTCCCTTCCGTCTCGGTCCTAAGATCTCGGGACGAGATCTCTTGTTAGTGGAGGAGTGTTGTAACGCCCCGGATCCGGCCAAGGGAGCCCCGGATCCAGCGTCCCCGAGCCTCTCCGACTGTCTTCTTCCCCTGCTCCGGCAAGAACCCCGGCCATCATCGTTTTCCGTGCGAAGGTTGACCTCCAGATTTCTCTAAGTCCCCAATTATTTTGACATTATCATGCTCCGTTCATCGCATCATATCTCTGCATCCGTAGCTCCGTTTCGTGCGTGTAATATGTCAAATTGTTCGTCTCAACGAGTGCTTAATTTCATTCCATTGCATCATGTTCATTTGAGTCCATCTAGATGCCTGAATCTTCGTTGCAAGAGTGCTTCATGATGTTGTCTGCTGTCTGTTAACAGAACATGCTCATTTATCATTTTTGCCACGTTTGATGTGTGCATCCTATGAGGTTGATGTCTACATGTGTTTTGATCTATGCTATGTCTTCTTTACAGAGGTGCTTACCATGTATTTTTGTGATCAATGTGGTGACTAGCACAAGCATGCAAACTAGGCATCGTGATGTTACTGATCTTAGTCCCTGTTCTGCTGTTATTTTGATGCCATGTAAACATGTTGCTACAGAGAGATCCATGCATATTTTGAGATACTTCAGTAAGGATGTTTTGAACATATGGTTATGAGCTATCCATAATGCCCCTGGTTGCATTTATAGGTTGCTGTAGATTGTTCATATCTTGCTCCAAAGTTGCTAAGTAATGTTGCTGTCAGCCTGTTAACATGAATTCAATTTTTCCATGTGATTTCCTAGTGGTCCATGCACCCTATGAACTTTCTATTGCCATGCTTAGATTCTAAAACATGTATTCTTACTGTTGGTTGCCATGTCATGCCATGTATTGCTCTGTGGTGAGTGGTTCAAGCTCATCTACATGCCTAGTTATCGTTGTTCCTGCCATGTATGAATCTGTATTATAACTTGCTATGTTTACATGGGTGCCATCATTTCTTCTGATCCTTTTTGGCTCATGGTAAGTAAGGGACTTTTGTTCTATGCATTTAGTAGATTCATGCCATGCCTTTGTTTGCCATGATAAGTTCCTGTAACATGTTGTTTGAAAGCTCTAAACATTGCAACCTGGTGTTATTTTCTGCGAAGTCTGAATTGTTATTATTTGCGATCTTGCCATGTGTGTTTGAGCATGTTCTAGTGATTTCTGGAGATAGCTTAGTGTTCATGTTTTGTTATGCTTTACCTGTACTTCATGCCCATGTCTTTTGTTTTCATGTTGAGGTCTTGTAGCATGTTGTTTTGGTGCTTGCAATATGCCTAGTTGCTGTTTTGCACAGCTAGTCCTTTAAACTTGTATAGTGTGTGTGTGTTGAACCGTTGCTCCGTTTTGAGTGTGTTCTATATGAAACTTGCTTAGAATTGCATGTAGCTTCATATTATCATGTTGCATCCTTGTTTTGGAGTGTTTGCTTGATGTTTGAATGCATTTTGCATCAATGCCATGTTTAACTTGTTTTGCTCATATCTTCTAGGTCGTAGCTCCGAATTAAATGAACTTTATATGAAATTTGACTAGAATCTCGTGTAGATCATCTTGGTGCATCTTAACTTGCTGTTTAACAACTTAAACATAAGGTTTATTCAGATCTGGACCAATTTCGAAATTTGCATATGAGGCCTTACCGGAATTGTTATATGTTGTTTCCGGCCTCATTTAAAACTTGCCTTAATGTGTTGCTCTTGTTTGCATCATCAATTGCCATGAGTAGCTTCATGTAGCCTTTGTCACGCATCATGCTTGGTTGTGCATCATGTCTTGTTCATGTGCGGTGTGTTTACCATGTAGTGTGCTTCTTTTCGATAGTTCCTGTTTCGTTGCGATCATGAGGATTCGTTCGTCTACGCTTGGTTCGGCTTCATTCGTTCGTCTTCTTCATGGTATCGTTCTTATTCCTAGCGGGATTTCAGGCAAGATGACCGCTACCCTGGATCTCACTACTATCATTGCTATGCTAGTTTCTTCGTTCTATCGCTACGCTGTGCTACCTATCTTTTGCTCATCAGGCCTCCCAAATTGCCATGAACCTCTAACTTTTGACACCCTTCCTAGCAAACCATTGCTTGGCTATGTTACCTATTTGCTAATCCCTCTTATAGCGTTGCTAGTTGCAGGTGAAGTTGAAGATTGCTCTGTGGTGGACAAGATTTTGTTGGGATATCACAATATCTCTTATATTATTAATGCACCTATATATTTGGTAAAGGGTGGAAGGCTCGGCCTTATGCCTAGTGTTTTGTTCCACTCTTACCGCCCTAGTTTCCGTCATACCGGTGTTATGTTCCCGGATTTTGCGTTCCTTACGCGGTTGGGTGATTTATGGGACCCCCTTGACAGTTCGCTTTGAATAAAACTCCTCCAGCAAGGCCCAACCTTGGTTTTACCATTTGCCTCACCACCACCTATACTTTTCCCTTGGGAGTCGCCCTCTCGAGGGTCATCTTTATTTTAGCCCCACCGGGCCAATGCTTGTCTAAGTGTTGGTCCAAACCGAGCGATGTCCGGCGCCCCCTGGGCAACCAGGGTCTATGCCAACCCGACGTCTTGCTCATCCGGTGTGCCTTGAGAACGAGATATGTGCAGCTCCTATCGGGATTTGTCGCCACAGTGGGCGGTTTTGCTGGTCTTGTTTTACCATTGTCGAAATGTCTTGTAAACCGGGCTTCCGAGTCTGATCGGGTCTTCCTGGGAGAAGGAATATCCTTCGTTGATCGCGAGAGCTTATCATGGTCTAAGTTGGGACACCCCTACAGGGTATAAACTTTCAAAAGCCTGCCTGCGGTTATAGGCAGATGGGAATTTGTTAATGTCCGGTTGTAGATAACTTGACACCAGATCCGAATTAAAACGCATCAACCGTGTGTGTAGCCGTGATGGTCTCTTCTCGGCGGAGTCTGGGAAGTGAACACGGTTTTGGGTTATGTTTGACGTAAGTAGGAGTTCAGGATCACTTCTTGATCATTGCTAGTTTCACGACCGTTCCGCTTGCTCTCTTCTCGCTCTTATTTGCGTATGTTAGCCACCATATCATGCTTAGTCGCTGCTGTAGCTTCACCACTTTACCCCTTCCTTTCCCATTAGGCTTTGCTAGTCTTGATACCCATGGTAATGGGATTTCTGAGTCCTCGTGGCTCACAAATTACTACAACAACAGTTGCAGGTACAGGTTATGCGATGATCATGATGCGAGAGCGGTGTTTGCTTGTTTTGGAGTTCTTCTTCTGCTTCTTCTTCAATCAGGGGATAGGTTCCAGGTCGGCAGCCTGGGCTAGCAGGGTGGATGTCGTTTGAGTTTCTGTTTATGTTTCATCCGTAGTCGTATGATGCTCTTATGTATTGTGATGTTGTATTCGTGTGGCATTGTATGCCTCTTGTATGTATCCCCATCTATTATGTAATGTTGATGTAATGATATCCACCTTGCAAAAGCGTTTCAATATGCGGGTCTATCCTTGGTGGGACCTTCGAGTTTCTTTTGGATAGGGTCGCATATTGGGTGTGACAGTGCTGGTGCCGGCGTGTTGATCATCGCGCCCATTGGAGAATGCCTCAAGTACGTGATCCATATGCACTTTCCCCAGGAGAGGTCGATAAACAACACCGTAGAATATGAGGGGCTGCTTGCTGGTCTCAGGATCGCAGCGAACCTCAGGATCAGGAAGCTCATTATCAGAGGATATTCACAACTTGTTGTCACGCAAGTTAACAAGGATTATCATAGCCTGCTGATGGAGGCTTACGTGGATGAAGTGAGGAAGTTGGAAGGGCGCTTTGATGGTCTGCAAACGGAGCATGTCCCTCGGGCAGAGAACGACATCACCGATGACTTGTCAGAGCGCGCCGCCCTCAAGCTACCTGTTGAACCAGGTACCTTTGTGCTTAAATGACTCAGCCATCCATAGAACCATCAGCAGGACAGAAAAACCGAAGGAAGGAGGGGCCCGACAAGTACTTTCCTGCGGAGCTCCCAGGAGCCAGCGGCAAAGAAGTTGTCGGGTACCCCAAGCTTAGCAAGGAGCAGCAGCCTCCGGCAGGGCCACAGGCCCTTGCCGTTGAGGCGGCTGCCCCCACAGCAGAAAACATGCCTTTGGTCCTTGCCGTCGAGCCTTAGGCTCCAGCATGGGCACATCATATAGTCCGTTTCCTCCAAACAGGGGAGCTCCCTGAGGAGCAAGAAGAAGCAGAGAAAGTAGCTCGTCGGTCTAGCATGTACCAGTTTGTGGATGATGTATAGAAGAAGGCCGAACGGCAGGAAATTGAAGTGTATTCCTCGGGAGGACGGATTGGAGCTGTTGGCAGAGATACACGGAGGCATATGTGGCTCCCACATAGGGTCAAGAGCCCTGGCCAGCAAAGCATTTTGGCAAGGTTTCTTCTGGCCCACTGCCCTCCACGATGCAACCGCACTAGTAACCAAGTGTGAAGCGTGCCAGTTTCATTCAAAGAAGCTTCATCAACCAGCTCAAGCCCTTCAAACAATCATTCTCTCCTGGCCATTTTCGATCTAGGGGCTCGACATACTGGGCCCTTTCCCCCATGCTGTCGGGGGCTTTGAGTACTTGTACGTTGCAGTTGACAAGTTCACAAAGTGGGCGGAAGTAGAGCCAGTGAGAAAGGTGACAACACAGTCGGCCATCAAGTTCTTCAAGGGACTCGTTTGCCATTTTGGTGTGCCAAACAGAGTAATCACCGACAACGGCACACAGTTCACGAGCCGCACCTTCATGCAATATATCCAAGACCTTGGCAGCAAAGTTTGCTTTGCTCCTGTTGCTCATCCAAGGAGCAACGACCAAGCAGAAAGGGCAAATGCTGAAGTATTGCGAGGCCTCAAAACGAGGACTTTCGATAGACTACGCAAATGTGCAAGGCGCTGGATTGATGAATTGCCAACGGTTCTTTCGTCGATCAGAACGACACCAAATCGAGCCACTAGCCAGACACCCTTTGCCCTGGTCTACGGGGCAGAAGCAGTTCTCCCCACTAAACTCATATACGGGTCACCTCGAGTGCTCGGTTATGATGAGCTTGAGCAAGAGCAGTTGTGCCAAGATGATGCGACGCTCCTTGAGGAAGATCGTCTTCGAGCTGCTGTGCAAGCCGCTTGCTACCAGCAAGCCTTGCGCCGCTATCATAGCCGCAAGGTTCACACCCAAAGCCTTGAGGAAGGCGACCTTGTTCTTCAGCACGTTCAGTCTGCCAAGAATTCAAACTAGTTGACGCCAAAGTGGGAAGGCCCCTATCGGGTAATACGAGTCACCAGGACTGGTGCAGTCCGCCTGGAGACCGACGATGGCATTCCAGTGAGAAATTCCTGGAATATTGAACATCTTCGCAAGTTTTACCCATAGGGCGCGGTTGCCGGGAGCTCCGGCAACCCCCTTTTGGTACTAGCCTTGCCGGCAAGGCATGTAACCCTATGTACAGAGCAAGGCGCATATCCTGCATGCAGCCAGATAGTTTTTAGCATGTACAGTTTCCTGCTAAATTTCCATGTTTATATGTATATGTATGCATGCGTGCTTGCCTAGGATATTGTGCTACCTTAGATTCTAACAGGTGCTGGGAAACCACCAAGGCTCCATGCCCCCGTCTTCTCCTCCTCCCGGCCGCACTAACAACACCCTGACAAGAAATTGAGAAGACTGCTTGGCAGAATGTCTCCACCAACAACTCAACCAAATAAAGTTCCTTCCCTGCCCATTCATGTTCGTAACTTGTGACTTGCGCATTAGAAAACCCCGCCACTCTATTTAGACCTGGGTGCTCTCATCCCCGACTCGAACGCTGCTTCGGTCGGGGTAGTTGCAGTAACCTTGGGTAAAACAGAGTTTGGCAGGGGGCTGGACCCTGCGCGTGTAACCCGGCAGATGTGATTCTCCGGCAGGCACAGGAGCGCCGGCAAGGTAGCTTACCAGGAAGACTCATTTATTTTCATTGAAGGGACATTTTGCCTCTGCACGAATGCATACATGCATGAGTTCCCGGCAAAAGCTCATCTTTTTCATTGACATGCTGATGCAAGTGCATATATTACAGAACATAAGCATGGGCTCGGTAGATTACATTTCCTAGAAAGTTAAGAGTTGGCAAGTGCCTACAAATCAAGAAAAAGATAAGTGCCCCATAATCCCCGTTCTTGCCATATTCCTCCCCAGGTACGGGAGGTCGCGCAAGGTGACGGGCATGGGGAACTGGGCGATGGAGAGCTTGACGAGGAAGCCCGCCAACCACCATCGCCAGGGACAGCAGGACGAGGCCCCCAGCAAGGCGTGTTGCTGGGGAGGAGGCGGGCCAGATGATGGTGCGGCCACTAGCGGTCAGCCGGAGTCGGAGTCGTCGTCCTCCCGCCCACTGCCGTCGTCGTCACTGGCACTGTCCTCCTCATCGCTGTCGCTCGAGGAGGAGCTTTCATCGTTCGTGGAACCCTCCACGCAGCACCCTAAGCAAATTCCTGAGCTCCCGAAGACCTTGACGGAGAGTAGTACGCTCTCCATGAACTTAAAATGGAGAACGTGCCCCTCCAACAAGCTATGGGCACGTGCAAAGGTATTCCACCCTTGACGAAGATACATGATGTGAGGGCGGGGAAAGTCAACATCAACCCACATGCTGCCGTTCCCACAGCCCCTCATGGGAAGCCTCAAGGCCCGCGGGGAATCCTGCTCCATCACCTGAGAAAATGGGGTTGGAAGCCGAAGATGACTACACACAGGCTTATATAGCCTGATTAAGAACTCGTACGGTTGGTCCCCGATGTGGCCGCCCATTGGAGGAGGGGCCGGCGGCGGGAGCATAGCGGGTGCGCCGCCCCGTCCGCCTCCTCCCTGAGCGCCGCGATGACCTCAGCCCCGTCCCCTTCCTCCCCCTCGTGGCAGGCTCCGTCGCTGGAGGCTCCGGGGAAGGAGGAACACGTTGGTGAGAAAAAGCCCTCGTCGACACCGTCGAGGCGCCAGCGCGCCCTTTCACCATGGTGAATGGGAGGAAAGTGGTAAGCAAGAGGGGGAGAAGAGGGCGAGTGCGGAGAAGCACCGTTCCTTTCCCATTTTATAGAAGAGCAGGATCGGTGCCGGGCAACCCAGTCCAAAGGGCGGCCGCCCCGCGCGGCTAATGCAACCTTCGGAAGCACGGGGAATCGGAGCCGACCCGCTCCCCCAATCAACAAACGCCTGGTTTTCCGCCTGGGTGTTAATGCCCACGTCTTCTGCATCCACCGCCTGCCCTTCCCAAGGCATGAGCGATACGTGGCGAAGCGGAAGGGGGCGTGAGGATAGGTGGGACGACCGTTTTCTACCACGTGATCGTGGGGTGCGGCGCCATGCAAGCTGCGACCCGAGTCCACTTAGTAAATGAGTAGCGCCCCTACAGATTCCTTTTTTTAATAAGGGAAGCACGGGCTGCCTCTTTACTATCAGTTGTGAGATGACGCAAGCACGCTGAAGCCATCCCACGCACGACCCCCACGTCACGCGCTCGACGCGGGTCATAAGGAAGCGCAACTGACAGAAGGATCATGGCGATCCATCTCTGGCACGCCTGCCCACGCACTGCCTTGGGCCTGGCCCAACTACGCCTTGCGCTTATGTGTGGCCCAGGCCCAGGGGCTCCTGTTGGTGTACAAAAGTATGGGTAGTTCTGTACCCCTTACTAGTGCATGGGCAGACGCAGCCACGAGCAGTCGTGGCCACACCTACGGCAGGGCCCGGCAAGGCAGAGGAAGGCAAGGCCCGAAGACTACCAAAATAGGCACTCAAAGAGCGAGGGGCGAGAGGCAAGCTGGACCGCCCCCGGCAAGGGCCTTGCCGGGGCAACCTACACAAACACCAACAAGTCCATCACCCTTGGGGCTGAGAGCTCTGACACCATCGACAACGTTAAGACCAAGATCTGGAGAGCACATGCCTGATGGCATGTCACCCCTCATGAAGATTGACAGTCCACAAATCCACGTGGGACCAGAATACAAAGACCCCCGGCAAGGCCCTTGCCGGGGACGACTCCAAGGCCCCCTGGCAAGCCTTGCCGGGGACGATCCCTGTGCCGCGGCCAGACCCGCGCCCGGCAAGGTTTCGTCACCTCACTACCACTCCGGTGCGATGATAGGCGTGCCAACTAAGCAGGCGCCTGCATGGCGGCATGCAAATCTTCGTGGAAGCTTACCGTTGCGCCAATGCAGCAACTAGTTAGCCAGCGTGGCACTGCATGCCTTATCAACCTGGACGCGTGTCAAGGCGAGGAGGAGTAGCGAAGGATGATACGACTTTTGTTGCCATTCCCAATAAAGCGAGAGGACAGGTAGGCAACACATTAAATGTGCTTGTCCTACGTTGATCAAGCGATAAGCTCGTACAACTGTAGCTTGCTGCTACGTCTTGGGCTTGCATTGGTTTTCCTTAAAGAGGAAAGGGTGATGCAGCAAAGTAGCATAAGTATTTCCCTCAGTTTTTGAGAACCAAGGTATCAATCCACGAACCTACACAAACAAACAAGAACCTCGCAACCAACACAATAAAGGGGTTGTCAATCCCTTCACGGCCACTTGTGAAAGTGAAATCTAATAGAGATAATAAGATAAGATAAATATTTTTGGTATTTTTATGATATAGATTGGAAAGTAAAAGATGCAAATAAAAGTAGATTGAAAAGTTATATGATAAAAGATAGACCCGGGGGCCATAGGTTTCACTAGTGGCTTCTCTCAAGATAGCATAAGTATTACAATGGGTGAACAAATTACTGTCAAGCAATTGATAGAAAAGCGAATAATTATGAGGTTATCTAGGCATGATCATGTATATAGGCATCACGTCCATGACAAGTAGATCGACTCCTGCCTGCATCTAGTACTATTACTCCACACATCGACCGACTCCTGCCTGCATCTAGAGTATTAAGTTCATAAAGAACAGAGTAACACATTAAGAAAGATGACCTGATGTAGAGGGATGAACTCATGCAATATGATATAAACCCCGTATTTTTATCCTCATTGGCAACAATACAATACGTGCCTTGCTGTCACACCCTAGCTAGTTATGCATTAGAGTGTTGCATCATGTTTACTCTTTCATCAGAAACTTGAAATGGGGATTTGTGAAACCCTCAGAATCATTTTGAAAATGACCCAAATAAAAATTTCTCCAAAAGGGTCCAAGAAAATGCTCATGTTGCTCTCTGAAAATATTGGACAGAGATTAAAAACCAAACCAATATTTTTAAGAGCTCATAGGTATTTATTTTGGGCATTTGGAATTAATGCATAACTATTTGCATTGGAAATATATTGGTTATATATATTAATATATGTCCAAAAATTATGCCACCTGTTGGGGAGCTCTGGAATAATATATCTAGCTCCTGCAAAAATTGGCATAAGGTAATAAAATGATTTAATATTTTATTTAAATCAAAACAAATGACAGAAATTAGAAAACAAAAATAAATAAAAGAAGGAGAAGCTTACCTGGGGCTCCTCCCTGTGCAGCCCAGCAGTAGCCGGCCGGCCCAGCCAGTAGGCGGCCCAGCCCGCCTCCTCCTCTGTCGTCTTCGTCCTCGATAGAGGGAGGGGAGCGTGCCCGGCGCGCGCGCGCGCCTCCGCGCCACGCCACCAGCTCGCCTGCCTGCCTGCCTCTCCCCTCCTCGTCTGG
>NC_057801.1:435918574-435928761 GCF_018294505.1 Triticum aestivum
CTCTCTCACTCTCCCCCGGTTCTTCCTCTCCTCTCCCTCGCTCTCTCTCTCCCGTGTCCGAACGCACCCATCGCCGCCGTTCGCCATAGCAGCCGCCACCGGCCTCCCCTCGCCTCCCCGACACGTGCAGGAGCTCCGCCCCCTCGCCCTGAAGCTCTCCGTCAAGCCACAAGACGCCGGACGCCCTGTGGAGCCGCCGTCGCCATCGTCTTCCTCCTCGGGCTCCGACCACCATCGCCGTCGATTCGCCATCTCCAGTGCGTCCCCGAGCCCGCTTCAACGCCCGCTGCAACCGCGGTGAGCTCCGCCACCGTTTCCCTCTCTTCTCCCCCTCGTTTCCGCGTCGTAACTCCATTTCCCACCACGGCCAAACCTCCGCCATCGCCGAGCTCGCCATCGACGCAGCTCCGGTGACCATTTGGTCACCCCGGCGAGTCCAACAAGTTCGTAAGGCCCCGTGGAGCATCTCTAGCGACTTGCTTCGCTCGCCTTCGAGCTCCAACCACGTTTCCGTGCACGACCGAACCCCGGCGGCCGCAGCCGAGCTCGCCGCCGTCGACTCCGGCCACCCCAGGCCCAGCCACGGCCACCGCCCGACGCGCCATCGAGCTAGCTTTCCAACGCACCTAGTCGCACGCCGTTTGGAGCACCACAGAGGAAACCCGGGGCGCATGTATGCCGCGGACCTCGCCGGCGACTAACCGCCGGTGGGTTTGACTTGTTCGGCCTGGGGTTTGACCCTCCCAGAGTCACTGACGCGTGGGCCCCGTCGGCCAGGTGGTTAGCTTAGTGCTAATCACTGTTAATTAACCCCCCTGACACTGACCAGTGGGCCCCAGCGCCACTAACTCTTAATTAAGATTAAACTAACCCCTGTTAAACCCCCCTGTCACTGACGTGTGGACCCCACACGTCAGGTTTGACCCCAGCCAGCCGCAGTTGACCACTGACGTCGTGCTGACGTCATGCTGGCGCAATATATATATTTCTGGATTTAAATTAAATCAGGAAATTCCAGAATATAATTTAAACTTCAAAAATTCATAACTTTTATTCTGTAACTCCAAATCAGACAAATTATATATGAAAAATGATTAGAAAAATCCAATCTATCCATCTGTACTATTTTCATGCATGATCAAACAAGTTAACTTGATGTTTAAAGCAGAACAAGGAAAAGCACTTTAAAAGGCCATGTTTGAGTTTGAATTTGAATCTTTGATTCAAATTGGTTCAAACCCTTCTGGTTTTAGTTACATTAGCCCAACACACTCATATTGCCATGTTTCATGCATACATCATATTGTTGCACATTGTTTGGTGATGGTTGTGTATCGGTGTCCTTTGCGACAGGTTCTGCCTCCGAGGAGTACCGTGATTACCCTAACGAAGAACCGTATCAGTGCATCGAACCATCAGGCAAGCAACCAACCATTTGATCATATCGATACAATCCCATGTTCTCGCTCCTGCTCTCTTTTACTGCATTAAGACAACGCGTTTCAAACTGCTGTGTGCTACGGTAGTTGAACCCATTTCCTCTGCATGACCTGTCATTGCCACAGTAACTAGATGAAACCCACTAGCATGTGTAGGAGTTGTTTGAGCCATATGTATGTGTTGTTCCTACCTTGCTATGCCTGCTATGCTTAGAGTCGTGTCAGGTCTGGTTCATCTGGGTGATGGGCTAGAGTGAAATGATTATGTCGGTCATGAGAGTGGTGTGGTGAACACGATTTGGTAAAGGTATCGATGAGAGGCCATGTAGGAGTACGTGGTGGGTTGTTTCATTGAAGCCGACCTTAAGCACTGAGATCTGTATGTGTGATTTAAGATACAGTTACTACCATGCATTGGGCCCTGAAATATGACCCCGCTCGACTTCTTATTCACCCTAGCTCTCTGTCCAGGAGTTGCAAGTAGTTTCTGGTGTTTGTAGCCTACTGGAGGCCGTGGACAGCGCTGACCGTAGGGGTGGGCTGTGATGCAGTAGGTACGTGGCACGGGGTACCGAATACCCGTTAGGTATCTCGGGAACCCTGTTCACATCGTTCGGGGCCGTATGGGAAACCTCGGCCGGACTCCCTGCAGATGGAACCTGGATAGGCGATAAACCTGGACTCGAGGCTTAAGTGTTTAGGTAGGTCGTGGTCTACACCCACGTCGGCTTTCGCTTGAAGTCTGCCGAGCACATGTCGTGTGCAGACGCTAAGTGGTGGAAACATGTATGAAGAAGTACACCCCTGCAGGGTTATCATGATCTATTCGAATAGCCGCGTCCGCGGTAAAGGACTACTTGGTTGCCTATACAGTTCATAGACAAGTAAATGGAAACTACTAAAAGCCTCAAGATAAGTGTGAGTGCCGAGGATGGCTCTTCCGTAGGAAGACGGAGGCGGATCCTCGGTAGTGTATTGAAGTGGTGAGTAGTGGACTCGTGTGCGCAAAACCATTTCAAGTTGAGGTATCGTAGGATAGTCTAGCCAAGAGTCAAAGCTGGCTTGCTGCAATAACTCCACCAACCCTTCTTGATAATATGCATGTATGTAGGATCTGATGTAAGTCTTGCTGAGTACCTTTGTACTCATGTTGCTATAATTTACATTTTTACAGAAGACGCTGCAACCCCTTCTGATGGGTTCTATGTAGACGTTGACATCAACGAGTAGGCTAAAGGCCCAGGTGGTGACCCTGAGCTTATGAAGGACCACGTAGTATAGTTAGGTTTTCCAAGCCTCTTTTATTTTACTAGTTGTCTGTACTCAGACAGGTTACTTCCGCTGCTGGTTTGTATGACTGTATGACTTGAATGTTGGGTCGTGAGACCCGTTCCTTTGTGTATGTTATGTATGGCTCCCTGAGCCTTAAATAAAGTACTTGTATCATAGAGTCATGTTGTGATGCTTCGTTGTATTTGCACATATCGAGCATATTGTGTGTATGATTGAAATGCTTGGTATGTGTGGGATCTGACTATCTAGTTGTTTATCTTTAGTAGCCTCTCTTACTGGGAAATGTCTCCTAGTGTTACCGTTGAGCCATGGTAGCTTGCTACTTCTCTGGAACACTTAGGCTGGCCGGCATGTGTCCTTCTTCGTTCCTGTGTCTGTCCCTTCGGGGAAATGTCACGCTTTGAGTACCGGAGTCCTGTTAGCCCGCTACAGCCCGGTTTACCGGAGTCCTGCTAGCCCAGTGCTACAGCCCGGACCCACGTGCTGATGACCGACACGTTCGAAGCTGGGTCATGGATGCCTGTCCCTGTAAGTCTGTGCCACTTTGGGTTTACGACTAGTCATGTCAGCCCGGGCTCCTTATCATATGGATGCTAGCGACACTATCATATACGTGAGCCAAAAGGCGCAAACGGTCCCGGGCAAAGGTAAGGCGACACCCGTGGGAATACCGTGCGTGAGGCCGCAAAGTGATATGAGGTGTTACCGGCTAGATCAATGTGACATCGAGTCGGGGTCCTGACAGCATTGGCATCAGAGCCGGACTGCCTGTAGGTTCTCCAAGCCAAACTGGTCGATGTTGAGTCTAGAAATTCTTTAGTTATATGTAGGGGAATTGTTTGTGGGTTGGAACGTAAGGCTCTTTTACTCCTTTATCTTATGACATTCTGATCCGAGTCAGTCTATTCTTCCACCGGGGGTTAAGGAATTAGGATCTATTCTCTCTATCAGGATCACGTGTTACTAATCAGTAGTACCTTATAAGTTTGATGGATACAAGCCTAGTTCAATCCTATTACCACATTATGTTGCTAGGATGGACTCAGAACTTAATATGATGATGTTGAGTGTGTATGAAATCCTTTGTCAAATGTCTCAAAATCCTTCTTGAGCATTTACAGCTGTTATGCTGCCAAAATTTTGCTAGAAATTCTAATGCCTTTGCATTATGATTGTGCTTTCAGATGGCCACTCGCGACCTCAATCAAGTGGTTCGCCTGACTCGATGCCTAGATGTACCCGGCCATACTGCCATGTTGGTCAGGGTAATGACTGAGGCTGGATACCGCTGGTATCCTGAGTACATGATCGAAGAGCAATTCTGAGACTTTAATCAAAGCCAGTATCTCTGCACTGTCAGGATATTTCCATCTTATCCTGGGTCCACCGAGCCCCTTCACTGCTCCTATGGACTCGGGGTTACTATTGAGATGGCTGTGCAGGACGCCGCCTACTCTATGATGACCATCATGCGAGTCAGGTCTGGTCTATTTCGGGACTCTGATTTCCGGTATATGCCAGGATCACTTCCGGGAGCACAAGGGTATCTCCAGGCTATCTATGCTGACCCCACCCAGGAGGATTCACGGACTCGCACCACTGCTGAGATGCTCGAGGATAAGGACCGTGAAAACCGGGCCTTGAGGTTAGAGCTCTTCAATACCCGTGCTGACCACTGGGCCACTTTGACTCGGTTTGCACCGGCAGTGCAAGCTGGATATTCGGATATGCGCGATCTCTATCCTGTGAGATCTGCTCTGCCAGACGTGATGGGTTGGCGTGATGTAGGAGGCATCACCCCACCTCGCGGTCCCCGCAGGCCACCGTCTGTTGGTCCAAGACCTCATTCTAGCCCCTATGGTCCACAAGCTCCGCGAGATCGTCTGTTTCCGGATGATCATGTTGAGCTTCCAGGCTATGGAGGTGACTTCTACAAGGACTACTACGGATCGGTCTGAGTTAGTGGTAGTATCACTAGTTCGTGTTAGCTGTGTCGTCTATCGTCCCGCGTGACTCGTGGGATATGACCTAGTTTGTACTCTTTCCGGAGGTGTAGAAAAATAATGTATAGGAGCTTGGGATGCCTCCGATGAGATGTAATCCTCTTTTCACCGTAATAGTACTTTGTTTGGTCTTGTACTAAACCCTGTATGGTGTGTATGACGATGGAATAAAGAAGCATTTTCTGTATCTACCATGTCATACGGATGATCATCTTGCATTTCGAGTTATTCCTTACATTTTGTATCCTATGTCGGAATTTTATCATTCTGACTAAATCATTGTCTTGTTTACCTAGGATGGTCAACACGCGCACTAACCCTGCTCCTCAAGAGCAGGCCGAAGGCAGTGAAGTCAGGGATGCAAATCTGCCTCATCCTCCTTCCCTAGCCGAGGTTATGATGGAAGCTGAGAGAAACAAGCGGGAGACCAACCGTTTGTTGGAGCGTATTGAACAGAACACAGCACACCATCAGAGGACTAACGTGGTGTCACTCAGTGATTTTATCAAGTTACATCCACCCACGTTCCACCACTCCGTCGAGCCTCTCGATGCTGATGACTAGCTTCGCAGTATTTCTCACAAACTGTGTTCCGCGCTGGTAGCGGAGGCTGACAAGGTCACCTTTGCTGCATATCATCTTGAAGGCCCCGCCAGTCTATGGTGGGAGAATTATGGAGCTATGCGCCCAGCGGGCCATGTCACTACTTGGGCTGAATTCAGCGAGGCTTTCCGTGAACATCACATTCCGGAGGGTCTCATGGACCGTAAACGTGAGGAATTCTGCAATTTCACCCAAGGCCGACTCTCTGTGGATGTTTACAGCAGGGAGTTTGGTAACCTCGCACGATATGCAATTGAGGAAGTTTCTACTGATGCCAAGAAGCAAGCAAGGTTCCGTAAGGGACTTAGTCCTGAGCTTCGCCGTGACCTCCATCTGCATGAGTGCACATCTTTTCAGAAACTTGTTAACAAAGCCATCAGTGCTGAAACTGGTCAGACTGATTATGACGCAACACGCAAGCATGGCCGTGACATGGGTTCCTCATCCGGTGCTGGTCCTCAGAAGCGCCGCGTGTGGGTGCCCAACACCGCCCTGCCACCCAGGTTCACACCGAGGCCACCCTTTCAGGCGCCTCGCCCTGTTCAACAGTCTGCTCTAGCCAAGCCCTATGGGGGTCCAACCAACAATGCTCCTCCACGTACCAGTTCCGTGACTTGTTTCAAGTGTGGGGAATCTGGCCACTACATGCGTGAGTGTCCCCAGACCAACCCCAACCAATCTGCTAAAGCTGTTGGCCGTGGCAAACCGACAGGGAAAGTATTCCACGCCAAGCCGGCCACCGCCTCACGTGGCCACGTCAACTGTATCTCTGCCGAAGAAGCTCAAGAGGATCCCAACATCGTTCTCGGTACGCTTCTTGTTAATTGCCACCCGGCATCTGTTCTTTTCGATACAGGAGCCTCTCATTCTTTTATATCCGAAAATTATGCTCGTTTGCATAACGTCGCATTCGGTGATATGCCAACCTCTATGGTAATTCAAACTCCGGGGTCCAAATGGCAAACTTCTAGAGTAAGCCATGGAAATGAAATCCAAGTCGACAGACTTGTTTTTCTTGCATCTTTGATAGCCCTTAAATTTTCAGATATTAATATCATTTTGGGTATGGACTGGATGTCAGCTCATCATGCCAAAATTGATTGCTTCTCTAGGACTGTTCAACTCACTCACCCTTCAGGCAAGATAGTCAATGTCTTGACCTGATTAGCCAAGCGACAATTATATTCTCTTAACGCCAGCCCTTTGCCAGACCTTGAGGACGTGCCGGTAGTCCGTGACTTCCCGGATGTCTTCCCAGAGGAATTGCCAGGTGTTCCACCTGACAGGGATGTTGAGTTCGTAATAGACCTCATCCCAGGAACCGTTCCAATTGCTAGAAGACCTTATAAGATGGCACCACTAGAACTAGCCGAGCTTAAGAAACAACTCGATGAGTCCTTGAAAAAGGGTTTCATCCGCCCTAGTTCATCTCCGTGGGCTTGCCCCGTCCTATTCATCAAGAAGAAGGATGGTACGGACCGGATGGTTGTAGATTACCGACCTGTCAATTTGGTCACAATCAAGAACAAATATCCGCTTCCCAGGATCAACGACCTGTATGATCAGCTCGCTGGATCCTCAGTCTTCTCCAAGATGGATTTGAGGTTGGGCTACCATCAAATCAAAATCAGAAATGGGGACATTCCTAAAACGGCCTTTGTTACTCGTTATGGCCAATACGAGTACACCGTCATGTCCTTCGGTTTAACCAACGCTCCAGCCACTTTTTCTCGGTTAATGAACTCAATCTTCATGGAGTATTTGGATAAATTCGTCGTAGTTTATCTCGATGATATACTCATCTACTCCAAGAACGAGGAAGAACATGCCGAACATTTAAGGCTAGTGTTGAAGAAACTTCGAGAGCATCGCCTTTATGCCAAGTTTTCCAAATGTGAGTTTTGGTTGTCAGAAGTGACCTATCTGGGTCATGTAATATCTGGTAAAGGTATTGCTGTTAACCCTGAGCGAGTTCAAGCCGTCCTTAATTGGACTCCACCTGAATCGGTCAAGCAAGTTCGGAGTTTTCTGGGCTTAGCGAGCTATTGTCGTTGCTTTGTCGAGAACTTCTCCAAAGTTGCCAAACCTCTAACCGAACTCCTCAAGAAAGATAAGAAGTTCGAATGGACTCCACAATGTGAGCACAGCTTTCAGGAATTGAAAAGACGCCTGACTTCTGCTCCCGTACTGGTACCGCCAGACTTCTCCAAGGACTTTGTTATCTACTGCGACGCCTCGCGACAAGGACTAGGTTGCATTCTCATGCAAGATCGACACGTAATTGCCTACGCTTCACGGCAATTGCACTCACATGAGGAGAATTATCCTACTCATGATCTAGAGCTTGCAGCCGTAGTCTATGCACTCAAGACCTGGCGACATTACCTCCTCGGTAACCGTTGCGAAATATTCACTGATCACCAAAGTTTGAAGTACATTTTCACCCAACCGGATCTGAATCTCAGGCAAAGACGTTGGGTTGAGTTGATCACAGACTTCGACTTAGGAATAACCTACACCCCAGGGAAAGCCAACGTCATGGCTGATGCACTAAGTCGTAAATCTTATTGTAACAACCTGATGTTACAACAAAGTCAACCGCTTCTCCATGAGGAATTTCGGAAGCTTAACCTTCACATTGTTCCTCAAGGTTTTCTTTCCACCTTGGTAGCAAAACCTACTCTTACGGATCAAATCATCGCTGCCCAAAAGCGAGATAAGGGAATATCTAAAATCAAAGAGAACATTGCTAGCGGAGGTGCTAGTTGTTTCTCCCCAAATGATCATGGTGTTGTGTACTTTGAGAACCGTCTAGTGGTTCCCAAGAACCAGCATCTACGGCAGTTGATCCCTAAGGAGGCTCATGAATCTCCTCTCACCATTCATCCCGGTAGTACTAAGATGTATCAGGACCTACGCCAGAGGTTCTGGTGGACTAGGATGAAGAGATAAATTGCTCAGTATATTGCTAATTGCGACGTCTGTCGCCGTGTAAAAGCAGAGCATCAACGGCCTGCTGGCACCCTTCAACCCTTAGCTATTCCTGAATGGAAATGGGATAAAATTGGTATGGATTTCATTACCGGTTTTCCCAGGACCAAGAGAGGGAATAATGCTATATTCGTCGTTGTCGATCGTCTTTCCAAAGTAGCCCATTTCTTACCTGTCCGTGAGAGTATAACCGCTAGTCAGCTGGCAGACTTATACATCTCCCGAATAGTGTCCCTCCATGGTGTTCCTTTGGAAATTAACTCGGATCGAGGAAGTCTTTTCACCTCTCAATTTTGGGAAAGTTTCCAAAATGCTATGGGAACCCGTCTCTCCTTTAGCACCGCCTTCCACCCTCAGTCGAGTGGTCAAGTGGAACGCGTCAACCAGATTCTAGAAGACATGCTTCGAGCCTCTGTTATCTCATTCGGAATGGACTGGGAGAAGTGCCTTCCATTTGCCGAATTCGCTTACAACAACAGCTATCAATCTAGCTTGGGTAAAGCCCCTTTTGAAGTTCTCTATGGACGACGGTGTCGAACACCCCTTAACTGGTCAGAGACCGGGGAAAGACAATTCTTTGGCCCGGATATGATTCAGGAAGCAGAAGAACAAGTTCGTATCGTTCGTGAAAAGTTGAAAACAGCCCAATCTCGTCAAAAAAATCAATATGACCGAAAACATAAGGCTATGACTTTCGAGGTTGACGAGAAGGCTTATCTTCGGGTCACCCCTCTGAAGGGAACCCATCGTTTCGGTATCAAAGGCAAATTGGCTCCTCGTTACATTGGACCTTTTCGCATTCTCGCCAAACGAGGAGAAGTTGCCTACCAGTTGGAACTACCCTCACATCTTTCTCGAGTTCACGATGTCTTCCACGTTTCTCAACTCAGGCGTTGCTTCTCGGATCCTATCCGTGGAGTGGACCACGAAACGCTTGATCTCCAAGATAATCTTACATATCGAGAGTACCCCATTCGTATCCTCGATCAGGCTGAACGTACCACCCGACGTCATAATATCAAGTTTCTCAAAGTACAATGGTCGCACCATTCTGAGGATGAAGCAACTTGGGAAAGGGAGGATCGTCTTCGACTAGAGTATCCCGCCTTCTTCCCGGAGGAACCCAAATCTCGGGACGAGATTCTTTTGAGTGGGGGTGAGTTGTCACACCCTAGCTAGTCATGCATTAGAGTGTTGCATCATGTTTACTCTTTCATCAGAAACATGAAATGGGGATTTGTGAAACCCTCAGAATCATTTTGAAAATGACCCAAATAAAAATTTCTCCAAAAGGGTCCAAGAAAATGCTCATGTTGCTCTCTGAAAATATTGGACAGAGATTAAAAACCAAACCAATATTTTTAAGAGCTCATAGGTATTTATTTTGGGCATTTGGAATTAATGCATAACTATTTGCATTGGAAAAATATTGGTTATATATATTAATATATGTCCAAAAATTATGCCACCTGTTGGGGAGCTCTGGAATAATATATCTAGCTCCTGCAAAAATTGGCATAAGGTAATAAAATGATTTAATATTTTATTTAAATCAAAACAAATGACAGAAATTAGAAAACAAAAATAAATAAAAGAAGGAGAAGCTTACCTGGGGCTCCTCCCTGTGCAGCCCAGCAGTAGCCGGCCGGCCCAGCCAGCAGGCGGCCCAGCCCGCCTCCTCCTCTGTCGTCTTCGTCCTCGACAGAGGGAGGGGAGCGTGCCCGGCGCGCGCGCGCGCCACCGCGCCACGCCACCAGCTCGCCTGCCTGCCTGCCTCTCCCCTCCTCGTCTGGATGCCCTGGAACGACGCCACGCCCCCCCGTACTCTCTCACTCTCCCCCGGTTCTTCCTCTCCTCT
>NC_057801.1:435929009-435943408 GCF_018294505.1 Triticum aestivum
CCCCTCCTCTCCCTCGCTCTCTCTCTCCCGTGTCCGAACGCACCAATCGCCGCCGTTCGCCATAGCAGCCGCCACCGGCCTCCCCTCGCCTCCCCGACACGCGCAGGAGCTCCGCCCCCTCGCCCTGAAGCTCTCCGTCAAGCCACAAGACGCCGGACGCCCTGTGGAGCCGCCGTCGACATCGTCTTCCTCCTCGGGCTCCGACCACCATCGCCGTCGATTCGCCGTCTCCAGTGCGTCCCCGAGCCCGCTTCAACGCCCGCTGCAACCGCGGTGAACTCCGCCACCGTTTCCCTCTCTTCTCCCCCTCGTTTCCGCGCCGTAACTCCGTTTCCCACCACGGCCGAACCTCCGCCGTCGCCGAGCTCGCCGTCGACGCAGCTCCGGTGACCATTTGGTCACCCCGGCGAGTCCAACAAGTTCGTAAGGCCCCGTGGAGCATCTCTAGCGCCTTGCTTCGCTCGCCTTCGAGCTCCAACCACGTTTCCGTGCACGACCGAACCCCGGCAGCCGCAGCCGAGCTCGCCGCCGTCGACTCCGGCCACCCCAGGCCCAGCCACGGCCACCGCCCGACGCGCCATTGAGCTAGCTTTCCAACGCACCTAGCCGCACGCCGTTTGGAGCACCACAGAGGAAACCCGGGGCACATGTACGCCGCGGACCTCGCCGGCGACTAACCGCCGGCGGGTTTGACTTGTTCGGCCTGGGGTTTGACCCCCCCAGAGTCACTGACGCGTGGGCCCCGTCGGCCAGGTGGTTAGCTTAGTGCTAATCACTGTTAATTAACCCCCCTAACACTGACCAGTGGGCCCCAGCGCCACTAACTCTTAATTAAGATTAAACTAACCCCTGTTAAACCCCCCTGTCACTGACGTGTGGACCCCACACGTCAGGTTTGACCCCAGCCAGCCGCAGTTGACCACTGACGTCGTGTTGACGTCATGCTGGCGCAATATATATATTTCTGGATTTAAATTAAATCAGGAAATTCCAGAATATAATTTAAACTTCAAAAATTCATAACTTTTATTCTGTAACTCCAAATCAGACAAATTATATATGAAAAATGATCAGAAAAATCCAATCTATCCATCTGTACTATTTTCATGCATGATCAAACAAGTTAACTTGATGTTTAAAAAAGAACAAGGAAAAGCACTTTAAAAGGCCATGTTTGAGTTTGAATTTGAATCTTTGATTCAAATTGGTTCAAACCCTTCTGGTTTTAGTTGCATTAGCCCAACACACTCATATTGCCATGTTTCATGCATACATCATATTGTTGCACATTGTTTGGTGATGGTTGTGTATCGGTGTCCTTTGCGACAGGTTCTGCCTCCGAGGAGTACCGTGATTACCCTAACGAAGAACCGTATCAGTGCATCGAACCATCAGGCAAGCAACCAACCATTTGATCATATCGATACAATCCCATGTTCTCGCTCCTGCTCTCTTTTACTGCATTAAGACAACGCGTTTCAAACTGTTGTGTGCTACGGTAGTTGAACCCATTTCCTCTGCATGACCTGTCATTGCCACTGTAACTAGATGAAACCCACTAGCATGTGTAGGAGTTGTTTGAGCCATATGTATGTGTTGTTCCTACCTTGCTATGCCTGCTATGCTTAGAGTCGTGTCAGGTCTGGTTCATCTGGGTGATGGGCTAGAGTGAAATGATTATGTCGGTAATGAGAGTGGTGTGGTGAACACGATTTGGTAAAGGTATCGATGAGAGGCCATGTAGGAGTACGTGGTGGGTTGTTTCATTGAAGCCGACCTTAAGCACTGAGATCTGTATGTGTGATTTAAGATACAGTTACTACCATGCATTGGGCCCTGAAATATGACCCCGCTCGACTTCTTATTCACCCTAGCTCTCTGTCCAGGAGTTGCAAGTAGTTTCTGGTGTTTGTAGCCTACTGGAGGCCGTGGACAGCGCTGACCGTAGGGGTGGGCTGTGATGCGGTAGGTACGTGGCACGGTGTACTGAATACCCGTTAGGTATCTCGGGAACCCTGTTCACATCGTTCGGGGCCGTATGGGAAACCTCGGCCGGACTCCCTGCGGATGGAACCTGGATAGGAGATAAACCTGGACTAGAGGCTTAAGTGTTTAGGTAGGTCGTGGTCTACACCCACGTCGGCTTTCGCTTGAAGTCTGCCGAGCACATGTCGTGTGCAGACGCTAAGTGGTGGAAACATGTATGAAGAAGTACACCCCTGCAGGGTTATCATGATCTATTCGAATAGCCGCGTCCGCGGTAAAGGACTACTTGGTTGCCTATACAGTTCATAGACAAGTAAATGGAAACTACTAAAAGCCTCAAGATAAGTGTGAGTGCCGAGGATGGCTCTTCCGTAGGAAGACGGAGGCGGATCCTCGGTAGTGTATTGAAGTGGTGAGTAGTGGACTCGTGTGCGCAAAACCATTTCAAGTTGAGGTATCGTAGGATAGTCTAGCCAAGAGTCAAAGCTGGCTTGCTGCAATAACTCCACCAACCCTTCTTGATAATATGCATGTATGTAGGATCTGATGTAAGTCTTGCTGAGTACCTTTGTACTCATGTTGCTATAATTTACATTTTTACAGAAGACGCTGCAACCCCTTCTGATGGGTTCTATGTAGACGTTGACATCAACGAGTAGGCTAAAGGCCCAGGTGGTGACCCTGAGCTTATGAAGGACCACGTAGTATAGTTAGGTTTTCCAAGCCTCTTTTATTTTACTAGTTGTCTGTACTCAGACAGGTTACTTCCGCTGTTGGTTTGTATGACTGTATGACTTGAATGTTGGGTCGTGAGACCCGTTCCTTTGTGTATGTTATGTATGGCTCCCTGAGCCTTAAATAAAGTACTTGTATCGTAGAGTCATGTTGTGATGCTTCGTTGTATTTGCACATATCGAGCATATTGTGTGTATGATTGAAATGCTTGGTATGTGTGGGATCTGACTATCTAGTTGTTTATCTTTAGTAGCCTCTCTTACCGGGAAATGTCTCCTAGTGTTACCGCTGAGCCATGGTAGCTTGCTACTGCTCTGGAACACTTAGGCTGGCCGGCATGTGTCCTTCTTCGTTCCTGTGTCTGTCCCTTCGGGGAAATGTCACGCTTTGAGTACCGGAGTCCTGTTAGCCCGCTACAGCCCGGTTTACCGGAGTCCTGCTAGCCCAGTGCTACAGCCCGGACCCACGTGCTGATGACCGACACGTTCGAAGCTGGGTCATGGATGCCTGTCCCTGTAAGTCTGTGCCACTTTGGGTTTACGACTAGTCATGTCAGCCCGGGCTCCTTATCATATGGATGCTAGCGACACTATCATATACGTGAGCCAAAAGGCGCAAACGGTCCCGGGCAAAGGTAAGGCGACACCCGTGGGAATACCGTGCGTGAGGCCGCAAAGTGATATGAGGTGTTACCGGCTAGATCAATGTGACATCGAGTCGGGGTCCTGACAGCATTGGCATCAGAGCCGGACTGCCTGTAGGTTCTTCAAGCCAAACTGGTCGATGTTGAGTCTAGAAATTCTTTAGTTATATGTAGGGGAATTGTTTGTGGGTTGGAACGTAAGGCTCTTTTACTCCTTTATCTTATGACATTCTGATCTGAGTCAGTCTATTCTTCCACCGGGGGTTAAGGAATTAGGATCTATTCTCTCTATCAGGATCACGTGTTACTAATCAGTAGTACCTTATAAGTTTGATGGATACAAGCCTAGTTCAATCCTATTACCACATTATGTTGCTAGGATGGACTCAGAACTTAATATGATGATGTTGAGTGTGTATGAAATCCTTTGTCAAATGTCTCAAAATCCTTCTTGAGCATTTACAGCTGTTATGCTGCCAAAATTTTGCTAGAAATTCTAATGCCTTTGCATTATGATTGTGCTTTCAGATGGCCACTCGCGACCTCAATCAAGTGGTTCGCCTGACTCGATGCCTAGATGTACCCGGCCATACTGCCATGTTGGTCAGGGTAATGACTGAGGCTGGATACCGCTGGTATCCTGAGTACACGATCGAAGAGCAATTCTGAGACTTTAATCAAAGCCAGTATCTCTGCACTGTCAGGATATTTCCATCTTATCCTGGGTCCACCGAGCCCCTTCACTGCTCCTATGGACTCGGGGTTACTATTGAGATGGCTGTGCAGGACGCCGCCTACTCTATGATGACCATCATGCGAGTCAGGTCTGGTCTATTTCGGGACTTAGGCTGGCCGGCATGTGTCCTTCTTCGTTCCTGTGTCTGTCCCTTCGGGGAAATGTCACGCTTTGAGTACCGGAGTCCTGTTAGCCCGCTACAGCCCGGTTTACCGGAGTCCTGCTAGCCCAGTGCTACAGCCCGGACCCACGTGCTGATGACCGACACGTTCGAAGCTGGGTCATGGATGCCTGTCCCTGTAAGTCTGTGCCACTTTGGGTTTACGACTAGTCATGTCAGCCCGGGCTCCTTATCATATGGATGCTAGCGACACTATCATATACGTGAGCTAAAAGGCACAAACGGTCCCGGGCAAAGGTAAGGCGACACCCGTGGGAATACCGTGCGTGAGGCCGCAAAGTGATATGAGGTGTTACCGGCTAGATCAATGTGACATCAAGTCGGGGTCCTGACACTTGCTACCCCTACTGTCACTGGGAAAGGACACCGCAAGATTGAACCTAAAGCTAAGCACTTCTCCCATTGCAAGAAAGATCAATCTAGTAGGCCAAACCAAACTGATAATTCGAAGAGACTTGCAAAGATAACTTAATCACACATAAAAGAATTCAGAGGAGATTCAAATATTTCTCATAGATAAACTTGATCATAAACCCACAATTCATCAGATCTCGACAAACACACCGCAAAAAGAGTTACATCGAATAGATCTCCAAGAAGATCGAGGAGAACTTTGTATTGAGATTCAAAGAGATAGAAGAATCCATCTAGCAAATAACTATGGACCCGAAGGTCTGTTGTAAACTACTCACAACTCATAGGGGAGGCCTTGGAGATGATGTAGAGGCCCTCCATGGTCGATTCCCCCTCCAGCAAAGCGTCGGCAAAGGCTCCAAGATGGGATCTCGTGGATAGAGAAGGTTGTGGCGGTGGAATTAGGTTTTCGTGGTCTGTTCTGATGGTTTCAGGGTACGTGGGTATATATAGGAGGAAGAAGTAGGTCGGTGGACGCTCGAGGGGCCCACGAGGGTGGGGGCGCGCCCAGCCCTAGGGGGCGCGCCGGGCACCCTCATGGCCGCCTCCTCTGTTGCTTGACGTCCACTCCATGTCCCGTGGATTACGTTTGTTTCAAAAAGATCGCTCCCAAAGATTTCATCCTGTTTGGACTCCGTTTGATATTACTTTTCTTTGGAACATTGAAATAGGCAAAAAAAACAACAATTCAGGCTGGGCCTCCGGTTAGTAGGTTAGTCCCAAAAATGATATAAAAGTGTAAAGTAAAGCACATAAACATCCAAAACGGGTAATATAATAGCATGGAACAATCAAAATATAGATACGTTGGAGATGTATCAAGCATCCCCAAGCTTAATTCTTGGTCGTCCTCGAGTAGGTAAATGATAAAAACAGAATTTTTGATGTGGAATGCTACCTAGCATAATTCTCAATGTAATTTTATTTATTGTGGCTTGAATGTTTAGATCCAAATGATTCAAAATAAAAGTTCATATTGACATAAGAAATAGTAATACTTCAAGCATACTAACTAAGTAATCATGTCTTCTCAAAATAACATGGCTAAAGAAAGTTATCCCTACAAAATCATATAGTCTGGCTGTTGCTCTATCTTCATCACACAAAGTATTTAATCATGCACAACCCCGATGACAAGCCAACCAATTGTTTCATACTTTAGTAATCTCAAACTTTTTCAACTTTCACGCAATACATGAGCGTGAGCCATGGACATAGCACTATATGTGTAACAGAATGGTGGTTGTGGAGAAGACAAGAAAAAAGGAGAAGATAGTCTCACATCAACTAGGCGTATCAACAGGCTATGGAGATGCCCATTAATAGATATGAATGTGAGTGAGTAGGGATTGTCATGCAACGGATGCACTAGAGCTATAAATGTATGAAATCTCAACAAAAGAAATTAAGTGGGTGTGCATCCAACTTGCTTGCTCGGCGAAGACCTAGGGCATTTTGAGGAAGCCCATCATTGGAATATACAAGCCAAGTTCGATAATGAAAAATTCCCACTAGTATATGAAAGTGACAACATAGGAGACTCTCTATCATGAAGATCATGGTGCTACTTTGAAGCACAAGTGTGATAAAAAGGATTGTAGCATTGTTCCTTCTCTCTTTTTCTCTCATTTTTTTATTTGGCCTTTCTCTTTTTTTATTTGGCCTTTTTTATATAAAGTCTGAAATCTCATCCCGACTTGTGGGGGAATCATAGTCTCCATCATCCTTTCCTCACTGGGACAATGCTCTAATAATGAAGATCATCACACTTTTATTTACTTACAACTCAAGATTACAACTCGATACTTAGAACAGGATATGACTCTACATGAATGCCTCCGACGGTGTACCGAGATATGCAATGAATCAAGAGTGACATGTATGAAATTATGAAGGTGGCTTTGCCACAAATACGATGTCAACTACATGATCATGCAAAGAGCAATATGACAATGATGATGTGTGTCATATAAACGGAACGGTGGAAAGTTGCATGGCAATATATCTCGGAATGGCTATGGAAATGCCATAATAGGCAGGTATGGTGGCTGTTTTGAGGAAGGTATATTGTGGGTGTATGGTACCGGTGAAAGTTGCACGGCTCAAGAGAGGCTAGCAATGGTGGAAGCGTGAAAGTGCGTATAATCCATGTACTCAACATTAGTCATAAAGAACTCATATACTTATTCCAAAAATCTACAAGCCATTGAAAACAAAGTACTATGCGCATGCTCCTAGGGGGATAGATTGGTAGGAAAAGACCATCGCTCGTCCCTGACCGCCACTCATAAGGAAGACAATCAATAAATAAAATTGTGCTCCAACTTCATCACAAAGCGGTTCACCATACGTGCATGCTACGGGAATCACAACTTCAACACAAGTATTCTTTAAATTCCTAATCACCCAACTATCATGACTCTAATATCACCACCTCTATATCTCAAAACAATTATCAAGTATCAAATTGATCATAGCATCCAATTCACTTTCTATGATAGTTTTTATTATACCCAACTTGGATGCCCATCATTCTAGTACCAATTTTATAACCATAGAAAATACGATGCTGTTCTATGAGACTCTCAAAATAATATAAGTGAAGCATGAGAGACCATCAATTTCTACAAAATTAAGCCACCGCCGTGCTCTAAAAGATATAAGTGAAGCACTAGAGCAAAACTATCTAGCTCAAAAGATATAAGTGTAGCACATAGAGTATTCTAATAAATTCCAAATCAAGTGGGTTTCTCCCAAAAGGTGTGTACAGCAAGGATGATTGTGGTAATCTAAAAATCAAAGACTAATATCATACAAGATGCTCCAAGCAAAACACATATCATGTGGCGAATAAAAATATAGCTCCAAGTAAAGTTACCGATAGACGAAGACGAAAGAGGGGATGCCTTCCGGGGCATTCCCAAGCATAGGCTTTTGGTTATCCTTGAATATCTTGGGGTGCCATGGGCATACCCAAGCTTAGGCTCTTGCCACTCCTTATTCCATAATCCATCAAATCTTTACCCAAAACTTGAAAACTTCAGAACACAAAACTCAACAGGAAATCTCATAAGCTCCGTTAGTGCAAGAAAGAAAAACCACCACATAAGGTACTGTAATGAACTCATTCTTTATTTATATTGGTGTTAAAAATACTATATTCCAACTTCTCTACGGTTTATACCCTTTGATACTAGCCATAGATGCATCAAAATAAGCAAACAACACACGAAAAACTGAATCTGTCAAAAACAAAACAGTCTCTAGCAATCTGTAACTCCCGAATACTTCTGGAACTTTAAAAATCATACAAAAGTAGGAAGTCCTGGGCAATTTGTCTATTGATCTACAGAAAAATAGTCAACGCAGAAACACGTTTCTGTGAATTACTAAACTTATTTTCGTGCGCGCAAAGTTTCTGTTTTTTCAGCAGAATCAAATTAACTATCACCGTAGGTTATCCTATAGGTTCTACTTGGCACAACCACTAATTAAAACATGAAAACACATCTGGATAGACGCTAGATGAAACATTTATTACTAAACAGAAGCAAAAAGCAAAAAACTAAAATAAAATTGGGTTGCCTCCCAACAAGCGCTATTGTTTAACGCCCCAAGCTAGACATAAAAGCGAGGATAGATCTAAGTAGTGCCATCTTTGGCACTCAATTCATAAGTAGCTCACATGATACATTCATAAGGTAATTTAACTTTCTTTCTTGGAAAGTGCTCCATGCCTTTCCTTAATGGAAATTGGAATCTAATATTCCCTTCCTTCATATCAATAATTGCACCAATCGTTCTAAGGAAGGGTCTACCAAGAATAATAGGACATGAAAGATTGCAATCTATATCAAGAACGATAAAATCTACGGGCACATAATTCCTATTTGCAACAATAAGAACATCATTGATCCTTCCCATAGGTTTCTTAATGGTGGAATCCGCAAGGTGCAAATTTAAAGAGCAATCATCAAAATCATGGAAACCTAGAACATCACATAAAGTTTTCGGAATCGTGGAAACACTAGCACCCAAATCACACAAAGCATAACACTCATGATCTTTAGTTTTAATCTTTATAGTAGGTTCCCACTCATCATAAAGTTTTCTAGGTATAGAAACTTCCAAATTAAGTTTTTCATCATAAGATTGCATCAAGGCATTAACAATATGTTTGGTAAAAGCTTTATTTTGACTATAAGCATGAGGAGAATTCAACACGGATTGCAACAAGGAATTACAATATATTAAAGAACAATTATCATAATTAAATTCCTTCAAATCCAAGATAGTGGGTTCAATGCTATTTAAAGTCTTGACCTCTCCAATCCTACTTTTACCAAATTTAGCATCAAGATCTAAAAACTCCGAATCATTGGGACGTCTTTTAACTAAAGTTTACTCATCGCCTGTCCCATCCTTATTAAGATTCATATTGCAAAACAAAGATTTATTTGGGGACACATCAATAACTTTTAGATATTCATCATTATTTTCACGGAAACTAGAAGAACACGCTTTTACAAAGCAATCTTTCTTAGCACGCAATCTAGCGGTTCTTTCTTTGCACTCATCAATGGAAATTCTCATGGCTTTGAGGGACTCATTGATATCATGCTTAGGAGAAGTAGATCTAAGTTTCAAAGAATCAACATTAAGCGAAAGTCTATCAATGTTCCTAGCCAAATCATCAACTTTAAGCAATTTTTCTTCAAGCAAGGCATTAAAATTCTTTTGAGAGATCATAAATTCTTTAACACTATTCTCAAAATCAGAGGGCATCTTATTAAAATTTCCATAAAAGTTGTTGTAGGAATTTCCATAATTATTAGAGGAATTGCTGGGAACGGTATAGGATTAAAGTTTCCTCTATAAGCATTATTACCAAAATTATTCCTACCAATAAAATTCACATCCATAGATTCATTATTATTCTCAATCAAAGTAGACAAAGGCATATCATTAGGATCAATAGGAGCACTCTTAGTAGCAAACAATTTCATAAGTTCATCCATCTTTCCACTCAAAACATTAATTTCTTCTATAGCATGCACTTTCTTACTAGTAGATCTTTCGGTGTGCCATTGAGAATAATTAGCCATAATGTTATCAAGGAGTTTAGTAGATTCTCCTAAAGTGATTTCCATAAAAGTGCCTCCTGCGGCAGAATCTAAAAGATTTCTAGAAGCAAATTTCAATCCGGCATAAAAATTTTGTAATCCATAAATTCAAACCAGGAGTAGGGCAATTGCGAATCATCAATTTCATTCTTTCCCAAGATTGGGCAACATGCTCATGATCAAGTTGTTTAAAATTCATAATATCATTCCTAAGAGATATGATCTTAGCGGGAGGAAAATACTTAGAGATAAAAGCATCTTTGCACTTATTCCATGAATCACTACTATTCTTAGGCAAGAAAACCAAATTTTAGCATGATCTCTAAGCGAAAACGGAAGTAACTTCAATTTAACAATATCATTATTCGTATCTTTCTTATTTTGCATCTCACACAAATCAACAAAGTTGTTTTGATGAGTATCAGCATCTTCACTAGGAAGGCGGAGAATTGATCTTTCATAACAAGATTCAGCAAAGCAGCATTGATTTCACAAGACTCAACATCATTAAGAGGAGCAATCGGAGTACTAAGGAAATCATTATTATTGGTATTGGAAAAGTCACACAATTTGGTATTATCTTGCGCCATCGCGACAAGCAATCCAAGACACAAGCAAGCAAAAAGGCAAGTGAAAGAGAGAGAGCAGATTGGGAAAGAGAGGGCGAATAAAACGACAAGGGTGAAGTGGGGGAGAGGAAAACGAGAGGCAAATGGCAAATAACGAAATGCGAGGGAGATGAGTTTGTGATGGGTACTTGGTATGTCTTGACTTGAGCGAAGACCTCCCCGGCAACGGCGCCAGAAATCCTTCTTGCTACATCTTGAGCTTGCATTGGTTTTCCTTGAAGAGGAAAGGGTGATGCAGCAAAGTAGCGTAAGTATTTCCCTTAGTTTTTGAGAACCACGGCATCAATCCAGTAGGAGGCTCCTCAAAAGTCCCACGCACCTACACAAATAAACAAGAACCTCGCAACCAACGCAATAAAGGGTTTGTCAATCCCTTCACGGCCACTTGCGAAAGTGAGATCTGATAGAGATAATAAGATAAGATAAATATTTTTGGTATTTTTATGATATAGATTGGAAAGTAAAAGATGCAAATAAAAGTAGATTGAAACCTTATATGATAAAAGATAGACCCGGGTGCCATATGTTTCACTAGTAGCTTCTCTCAAGATAGCATAAGTATTACGGTGGGTGAACAAATTACTGTCGAGCAATTGATAGAAAAGCGAATAATTATGAGATTATCTAGGCATGATCATGTATATAGGCATCTCGTCCGTGACAAGTAGATCGACTCCTGCCTGCATCTACTACTATTACTCCACACATCGACCGACTCCTGCCTGCATCTAGAGTATTAAGTTCATAAAGAACAAAGTAACGCGTTAAGAAAGATGACATGATGTAGAGGGATAAACTCATGCAATATGATATAAACCCCATCTTTTTATCCTCGATGGCAACAATACAATACGTGCCTTGCTGCCCCTGCTGTCACTGGGAAAGGACACCGCAAGATTGAACCCAACGCTAAGCACTTCTCCCATTGCAAGAAAAATCAACCTAGTAGGCCAAACCAAACTGATAATTCGAAGAGACTTGCAAAGATAACTTAATCACACATAAAAGAATTCAGAGGAGATTCAAATATTTCTCATAGATAAACTTGATCATAAACCCACAATTCATCGGATCTCGACAAACACACCGCAAAAAGAGTTACATCGAATAGATCTCCAAGAAGATCAAGGAGAACTTTGTATTGAGATTCAAAGAGAGAGAAGAAGCCATCTAGCTAATAACTATGGACCGGAAGGTCTACGTTAAACTACTCACAACTCATAGGAGAGGCCTTGGAGATGATGTAGAGGCCCTCCGTGGTCGATTCCCCCTCCGGCAAAGCACCGGCGAAGGCTCCAAGATGGGATCTTGTGGATACAGAAGGTTGAGGCGGTGGAATTAGGTTTTCGTGGTCTATTCTGATGGTTTTAGGGTACGTGGTATATATAGGAGGAAGAAGTAGGTCGGTGGACCCTCGACGGGCCCATGAGGGTGGGGGGCGCGCCCAGCCCTAGGGGCGCGCCGGGCACCCTCGTGGCCGCCTCCTCTGTTGCTTGACGTCCACCCCAAGTCCCGTGGATTGCGTTTGTTCCAAAAAGATCGCTCCCGGAGGTTTCATCTCGTTTGGACTCCGTTTGAAATTCCTTTTCTTCGAAACACTGAAATAGGTAAAAAAAACAGCAATTCGGGCTGGGCCTCCGGTTAGTAGGTTAGTCCCAAAAATGATATAAAAGTGTAAAGTAAAGCCCATAAACATCCAAAACGGGTAACATAATAGCATGGAACAATAAAAAATTATAGATATGTTGGAGACGTATCACTTGCCACCTCCTGTGTGCCACTGTGGCAACCCCTTTTCATATAAAAGGAGGCCCGAGGCATACAGAGAGAGGATTCAGACTTTTGGACCAAGCACGCACCATAGCTACTTCAAAAGCTCAAGAACACTCATATAACCAGACAAGCAGGACTAGGGTATTACGCATCTTTGCGGCCCGAACCTGTATAAAAATCCCTTGTGTGCTAACGGCTCAACCTGCTCTTCGTACAACTAATCCCCCGCCGAACGTAGAAGGGATCCTTGTGACCCCATAGGCGATCGATTTCCCTGACACATCACTAGTTAAAGTCTTGACCTCTTCAAACCCACTTTTATCAATTTTTTCAATAAGATTTTCACCCTCCAAATCATAGAGACGCCTTCTAACTAAAGTTGACTCTTATCCAGTCCCTTTTTCATCAATCTTAAATTTACTAAAAAAAGAATCAATAGAAGAAACACCAATCACTTTAAGATCTTCATCACTTTTATGATAATAATCACTAGAAGACGCTTTCTCTAAAAATTCTCTTTTAGCTCTAAACTTAGCGGTTCTTTTCTTACTTTCATCCATAGAAATATAAAGAGCTTTAATTGATTCTTCAACTTTAGGCACAAAAAATTTCATCTTGAGAGTTTCTACATCATGAGAAATCCTATCAACACTTCTAGACAGATCATCAATTTTATTCAACTTTTCTTCTATCGAAGTGTTGAAAGCTTTTTGCATATTGATAAATTCTTTAATATTACTCTCAAGATCAGAGGTGTTTCTATTATTATTGTAGGTGGGATTACCATAGGAATTACCATAATAATTAGAGGAATTACTAGGAAAAGGCCTAGGATTAAAATTACCTCTATAAGCATTATAGTTGAAATTATTCCACAAGACAAAATTCACATCTACGTCATCACTATGTTGCTCAATCAAAGTAGACAAAGGCACATTATTAAAATCAATAGGATCACTTTTATTAGCAACCAACTTAATAAGAGCATCAACCTTTTCACTTAAAGAATTTATTTCTTCTACATAATTGACTTTTACTAGTAGGAGAACTCTCGGTATGCCATTGCGAGTAATTTGCCATAATATTGTCTAACAACTTAGTAGCTTCACCCAAAGTGAAAAGGATATGACAAGAAAATAGCGAACGGAAAAAAAGGCGAATAAAATGGCAATTTTTTTCTGAAGTGGGGGAGAGGAAAACGAGAGGAAAATGGCAAATAATGTAAATTGCGAGGAGATGAGATTTGTGATTTAGGAACCTGGTTGATGTTAAAGATCCTCCCCGGCAACGGCGCCAGAAATGGCAAGTTGACGAGAGACTATCTTGAGTTGATCTTCCCCGGCAACGGCACTAGAAATTCCTTTTGATGTTTGCTAGAACTACGTTGATATTTCCCCAAAGAGGAAGGGATGATGCAGTATAGCGACGGTAGATATTTCCCTCAGTGATGAGACCAAGGTTATCAAACCATTAGGAGAACCTCCTTACACCATGTAAACAGCACCTGCACACAAATAACAAAAACTCGCAACCCGACGTGTTAAAGGGGTTCTCAATCCCTTTCGAGTACGACGCCTCTAGTGGGCAAATAACGTGAGGTAAAAAGTGGTAGATAGGATAAATAGATCGTGGAACAAATAAATTGCAGCAAGGTATTTTTGTATTTTTGGTTTAATAGATCTGAAAATAAATGCAACAGAAAATAGATTGCAAAGGCAAATATGATGAAAAGAGACCCGGGGGGCACTACTAGGGAAAACCTTATACACATCATCTTAGCAGTAGCGCTGGACAAAATCTTGTGCTACCGCTACTTAGTAGTAGCGTGTGTAAATAAACCGCGCTATTGCTATCATTTTAGAAGTAGCGCGTACTAGCAAAAAGCGTTGCTGCTATGTTTGAACTGGGCGCGCTTGGATATCCCCACTTAGCAGTAGCGCTTATCCTTACCCAGTGCTACTGATATGCTCCTTAGCTGTAGCGCTTTTCTTGAACCCGCGCCACTACTAACCCTACCTTATCCTCCCCACGCGGCCGACCCTCTCACTCCCTCTTCCTCTCAGTCACTCTCGGCCGCACCAATACCCGTCGTCCACCGCCGCCGCGTTGCTCCTCCATCGAGGTACTCCCTCTATCCCTCCTTCCCTCCCTCCTCCTCCCACCGCACCCTCTTCCCTCC
>NC_057801.1:435943707-436029014 GCF_018294505.1 Triticum aestivum
AAATGTAGATTTTAGTATGTAGACATTGTAGAATGTAGATTTTTTAATATAATATTTTTTTGACTATTTTAGGTTTTTTGAATAAAATAGAAGCAAGAAAATTTAGGGTAGAACTAGGGTAGTAGAATTTTTAGCAAGTGTTTAATGTAAATAGTTTATTTAGTAAGTGATTAATATAACTAGTTTATTTATATTAAGTGCTTAATAGAACTAGTTTATCCAGTAAGTGCTTAATAGAACTAGTTTATTTATAGTAAGTGCTTAATAGAACTAGGTTATTTAGTAAGTAGTTAATAAAACTAGTTTATTTAGTAAGTAGTTAATAGAACTAGTTTATTTAGTAAGTGCTTAATAAAACTAGTTTAGAGAGAGACCTATATTGGCAAATTTAGTTATGTTAGGATTATATATAAGATATTTTGAAATGTTTTTGTTCATATTTTCAACCATTGAAATGCAATGACCATCAATAAGTGGCCTATGTTTTGCCGGAGTCTTGATTAATTTCCGTTCTGGCAAATTTCAGGCGCTCGATATGTCCTTTTTTAGCAAAGGTCATGCCAGATTTTTTGGGTTTTGTCGTCGAGTTATAATCTTTGAATTTTGAACACAGGAGATGTCTGATGACGATGGGATCCCGGAGTGCGGGTACTTCTACGACGATCGGGGTTTGTGCGACAAGTTTCCTCACCTGCAAAATGATAGGTTTTTCACCGTGAAGCTGGAAGAGACCTTTGATGTTTGTATGGTACGCAACGACAAGCATTTCATCATAATGAATATCATCACTTGTGCTCCTTTTGTTCAACGTGTAATTTATGGATTTTTTTTCAATTCGATTAGTACATCCCGTGCCATGCTAGACCATATGTATTTGAGAAGCTTGGTTTTGGTTTAGATGACTTTCAGAATGTGGAGACGAGGAGGGCTCACTTAAGAACTAAACATGGTTATGAGTTTCTGGTTAAGCTGTACAATGCGGTCGATCGCTCCCATTTCAGTTGCTCTAATTGGGAAGCTCTCTGGAAGCATATGGATTTGAGGCGGGAATGCAAATAAGATTTGATATTCGTCCCAAAGATTATGATGATGATGATAATATTGACATCTGGGTGGATGTGGATATGCCTCCAGTTTTGCCTAGATGTGAGTTTGTCAAACTAATTTGTTAAGTTTAGTAATTTATGTTGTTAATTTAAAAATATTTGGTGTTCGTTGGTACTAAACTTATTTATTTATAATTTTCAGCTTATTTCTTAACTTCAAGAAATACTCGGAAGGTAGTAGACAACACATACTACAACTATGACTCCAAGCTTAATTGTGAGGAGAAAGGTTATCTTGTCTCATTCATAGAAGATGCTGAGGCCTTCAAAACCAGTCACTTTATCAGCCCAAATTATACTAGATACGTGCCACTAGTCCATAAATTGCTTGATGGTAACTTCATTGCCAAAAACTTGGTAAGATTTTGTTAATGATGGTAACTTCATTGCATACATTATTTTAAGTAAACTACATTGCTAACTATATATGTTACTATTACGTTTTTGAATAGAGGCTCCCAAAGAAAGTTGTGCCTGACATGCTATTTACCAAAGGTGATATGCATATGGTTAGCTTACGACCAACTCCTTCGAAGGCTTACTATACTGCATACTCGATTTCTTCAAATGATGGAAGGCTCAAAATCAAATAATGGAGCAAAGTGATGAATGCGCACACGCAAATAATTGGAGACAAAATGATTGTGCGCAAGCCACAAGTTGGAGATAGGTTTATGTCCATTCTCCATTATGGAGAAGAACCGGCTTATCTATTTTATGTTATTTTACCTAGGAGAGAGGAGTAGGTCCTAAGTATCAAGAACAATTAGTTATATGACTATGATGAAGATGAGAAGCTTTTATTATGTGCTACAATGTCTTAGACTTGATGGTGATGCTGAGTAGGAGTAGTGATTATGAGTACTATGATGATGATGAGGAGTTGTTATTATAACTAGTGACCAAGTTGTTATATGATGTCTCATGGACGAAAATGATGATGATGATGAGTTATATGACAATGATATATTATGATGATAAGTTGTTAATGATATTATGATGATGATGACGATGATGATGATGATGCTGATGATGATGATGATGGTGATGATGATGATGATGATAAGTTATTATGTCATTGGGTGAAAGAACCACATATTGGTTTCAAATGGATGGATCCAAAGTGACCATTGGTTACTTTGGATCCATGCACTTGAAACTAATCCACGGTTCTTTTACCTAGTGATTTAATAACTCATTATAATGTAAAAACAATCTCTAAATTGCTACTGTATGAAAAATTGTATAAAGGTGTATGAATACGACCTACAATTTAAAAGAAAAAGAATACAGAATAACAATAGTAGCGCAGGCGGAGAGAAGTGCTACTATTAATTACCAGTAGCGGTTGTTTGGGAAAGTGCTACTACTAAGTAGATATAGCAGTAGCGCGTGCCAGCAGGCGCTACTGCTAAGCTTTAGCTGTAGCGCCGTATTAGTAGTGTGGTTACCCGCGCTACTGATAGGACAAAAACCAGCGCTACTGCTAGACTTTTCCCTAGTAGTAGGGCCGTAGGTCTCACTAGTGGCTTCTCTCAAGAAAAATAGCAAACAGTGGGAAAACAATTACTGTTGGGCAATTGATAGAACTTCAAATAATCATGACGATATCCATGCAATGATCATTACATAGGCATCATGTCCAAGATTAGTAGACCGACTCCTTCCTGCATCTACTACTATTACTCCACACATCGACTGCTATCCAGCATGCATCTAGTGTATTAAGTTCATGAGAAAACGGAGCAATGCATTAAGAATGATGACATGATGTAGATGAGATCCATTTATCTATTGCGGCAGATATAGATCTCATCTTGTTATCCTTAGTAGCAACGGTACATACGTGTCGGTTCCCTTTCTATCACTGGGATCAAGCACCATAAGATTGAACCCACTACAAAGCACCTCTTCCCATTGCAGGATAAATAGATCAAGTTGGCCAAACAAAGCCCAAATATCAGAGAAGAAATTCGAGGCTATAAGCAACCATGCATATAAGAGATCAAAGAAGACTCAAATAACTTTCATGGATAAAAACATAGATCTGACCGTAAACTCAAAGTTCATCAGATCCCAACAAACACACCGCCAAAAGACTTACATCATATGGATCTCCAAGAGACCATTGTATTGATAAACAAGATAGAGAGAGAGGAAGCCATCTAGCTACTAACTACGGACCCGTAGGTCTACAAATAACTACTCACGCATCATAGGAGAGGCACCAATGGAAGTGGTGAACCCCTCCATGATGGTGTCTAGATTGGATCTTGGTGGTTCTGGGCTCTACGGCGGCTGATCAATATTTCGTCGACTCCCCTACGGTTTCTGGAATATTTGGGTATTTTTAGAGCAAAGAGGCGGTTTGGGGGGCACCCGAGGTGGGCACAACCCCACAGGGCGCGCCTGGGCCTCCCGGTGCACCCTGGTGGGTGCTGCTCACCTCGAGCAGCCCCTCGGGTGCTTCCTTGGCCCATTGGTTTTCTTCTGGCCCAAAAAAATCCTCCAGGAGTTGTGTTGCATTTGGACTCCATTTGATCTTGATTTCCTGCAATGTAAAAAACATGCAGAAAACAACTACTGGCACTATGCACTATGTCAATAGGTTCGTACCAAAAAATGATATAAAATGACTATGAAATGATTGTAGAACATCCAAGAATGATAATATAACAGCATGGAACAAATTATAGATACATTGGAGACGTATCATTGCGTTGTCGTGGTGATTTTACAGCGCACTTGCGTCGCACACGGTTAAGCGAGTACCTGCACCATTTTGCTCGCGCTTGCGCAATCGTGGTGATTTTACAACGCACTTGCATCGCACACGGTTAAACCAGTACCTCCACCATTTTCTCGCGCTTGTGCAGTCGTGGTGATTTTACAGCGCACTTGCATCGCACACGGTTAAGCCAGTACCTGCACCATGTTGCTTGTGCTTGCATAGTCATGGTGATTTTACAGCAGACTTGCATCGCACACGGTTAAACCAGCACCTCCACTATTTTCTCGCGCTTGCACAGTCGTGGTGATTTTACAGCGCACTTGCATCGCACACGGTTAAGCCAGTACCTGCACCATTTTGCTCGCGCTTGCGCAGTCGTGGTGATTTTACAGCACACTTGCATCACACACGGTTAAGCCAGTACCCGCACCATTTTACTCACGCTGCGCAGCCATGGTGATTTTACTGCAAAAAAATAACCTATAAAAACATAGTCTACAAATTAGCAAAACAAGGATGATCCCAAGGTTTATATAATATGAAACTTCCCACAGGGTAACCCATCCTTGGACTACTCCAGCCCAATCACGCTTAACTTCTGTGTTCTATTCGACTAGGCTAGCGGATGGGAAGCGACACCTTGCTGATAGGAATTTCCTCCTTGCCTTTAAGGCGTTTCACGCTAGTCACCCTATGGGACCTACTCCCTCCTATCATGCACATTTGTTCTTTTAGAAACTATGTGCGATGGTTGGTGTGTTTCCGCCTAGCCTTCGATGAGCACTGACACCGGTAGCGGGAAACCGATGGGAGAAGAGGCGGGAAACCAATGCGAGGAGTGGCAGGAAACGGTAGCCTGTTTAGAAAACGTACAAGAGAAGGAAGCGTGAGCTAGCACGACGCATTTGCACAGTGCTTACCCATGTACTGCATGTGCTGTCGAAAGGGCCGAGGGTTGCCGTTCCATCTAGGAGCATCCAACGGTGCAGACATACAATTCGTGGGGTTTGGGTTCTAGCCAATCAAAACACACGACTCGGATCGTGCGCGGCACCGGCCACGGTTTGGTCGGCACATGGCTTTCGTTTGGCCTTTTTATACACTGATTGAGTTTCCTAGGCATTTAATGTCCATAATTCAAATCTGAACTTCAAATACATGCTCCAGTTCACCAAAATGGCTAGAAAAATTATACATGTGTCCTTGGGTGCATGTTTAGATCCCATGCCAGGAATGGGAACGAATTACAACCGTACCAGTGTCCTGGCTCGTCCTCAAACATTTAGAATCTCGGTTTTTAAATCCTTGTAAATCCTAAACTCACCAGAAAGTCATGAAAGTTGGCATGGTGTCACGTCATGGTGCATATATGTCATGGTAAAAACATCGTATAATTTGGGCCAAGCTTTATTACAAACCTCTTACAAACCAGAGCTTCTCTCAAAGAACCCTCATGGTTCCGATAGGGAAACATGTTCCCCTTGTGGCGAAACGTAATCACTGCCTCTTTTCGCCTTATATTTTCTTCTACGGGGAACATGGAACGACAAGATATTCATGCTAAAATTTAAACTTATTCAGGGTTCGTTTGGCCTTTTTATACACTAATTGAGTTTCATAGGCATTTAATGTCCATAATTCAAATCTGAACCTCAAATACATGCTCTAGTTCACCAAAATGGCTAGAAAAAATATACATGCATGTGTCCTTGGGTGCATGTTTAGGTCCCATGCATGCTAGGAATGGGAACGAATTACAACCGTACCAGCGTCCTGGCTCGTCCTCAAACATTTGGAATCTCGGTTTTTAAATCCCCATAAATCCAAAACTCACCAAAAGGTCATGAAAGTAGGCATGGTGTCACGTTATGGCACATATATGTCGTGGTAAAAACATTGTCCAATTTGGGCCAATCTTTATTATGAACCTCTTACAAATCGGAGCTTCTCTCAACAAGAAGCCTTGTGATTCCGATAGGGAAATGTGTTCCCCTTGTTCTCGAAACGTAATCACTGCCTCTTTTAGCCATGTATTTTCTTCCACGGGCAACATGGAACGACATGATATCCATGCTGAAATTTAAACTTATTCAGGGTTCTTTGGCGTTTTTATACACTAATTGAGTTTCCTAGGCATTTATGTTCATAATTCAAATCTGAACTACAAATACATTCTCAAGTTCACCAAAATGGCTAGAAAAATTGTACATGCATGTGTCCTTGGGTGCATGTTTAATTAGGTCCCAAGCCAGGAATGGGAACGAATTACAACCGTATCGGCGTCCTGGCTCGTCCTCAAACATTTGGAACCTCGGATTTTAAATCCCCATAAAATCCAAAACTCACCAGAAAGTGATCAAAGGTGGCATAGTGTCACATCACGGCCCATATATGTCGTGGTAAAAACATTGCCAATTTGGGCCAAGCTTCATTACAAACCTCTTACAAACTGGAGCTTCTCTCAAGGAAGCCTGATGGTTCTGATAGGGAAACGTGTTCCCCTTGTGGTGAAACATAGTTGCTCCCTCTTTTCTCCTTGTATTTTCTTCTACGGGCAACATGAAACGACATGATATCCATGCTAAAATTTAAACCTATTCAGTGTTCGTTTGGCCTTTTTATAGACTAATTGAGTTTCCTAGGCATTTAATGTCCATAATTCAAATCTGAAGTACAAATACATGCTCCATTTCACCAAAATGGCTAGAAAAATTATACATGCATGTGTCCTTGGGTGCATGTTTAGGTCCCATGCAAGGAATGGGAACGAATTACAACCTGATCAGCATCTTGGCTCATCCTCAAACATTTGGAATCTCGGTTTTTAAATCCCCATATAAATCCAAAACTCACCAGAAAGTCATTGAAGGTGGCATGGTGTCACGTCATGGCACATATATGTCGTGGTAAAAACATTGCCAATATGGTCCAAGCTTTATTACAAACCTCTTACAAACCGGAGCATGTCGCAAGAACCCTCGTGGTTTTGATAGGGAAACGTGTCCCCTTGTGGGCCAAACGATAATCACTCCCTCTTCTAGCCTCATATTTTTTTTCTACATGCAACACGTACGGAACAACGGGAGATTCGCGTTGAACTTTGAAATTATTCAGGGTTCGTTTGACCCTTTTTATTCATTAATTGAGTTTTCTAGGCATTTAATGTCCATAATTCAAATCCGAACTACAAATACATGCTCCAGTGCACCAAAATGGCTAGAAAAAACGTACATGTGTCCTTGGGGTGCATGTTTAGGTCCCATGGAACAAAACGGGAATGAATTCAACCGTCTCACCGTCCTGCCTTGGCCACAACATTGTGAATCTCGGTTTATAAATCTCTGTAAATCCAAAACTCACCAGAAATCATGAAACTTGGCAGGGTGTCACTACATGGTACATATAATTGTCCAATTTGGGCGAAGCTATATTACAAGCCTCTTACAAACTGAAGCTTCTTGCAACCCTCATGGTTTTGGTGGGTGAAACGATAATCGTTGCCTCTTCAAGCCTTGAACTTTGTTTTCTACCGGCAACATAGAATAATAGGAGTGTCGTGCCAAAATTTGAAACTATTTAGGGTTCATTTGGCCATTGTATATATTATACTAATAATTAAGTTTTCTACGCATTTAATGTAGTCCATAATTCAAATTTGAACTACAAGCACATGCTCCAGTGAAGCAAGATGGGTGGGAAATCATACATGTGTCATTGGGTGCATGTTTAGGTCTCATTTAAGGAATGAGAATGAATTACAAACTTGTCTTTGTCCTAAAACATTGAGAATCTTGGTTTTTAAATCCTAGTAAATCAAAAACTCACCCAAAAAACATGAAACTTGGCATGGTTTCATGACATGGCACATATATGTCGTGGTAAAAAATCGTCCAGTTTGAGAAGAGGCGCACACATTAGTAGCCAACGGAGTCCTTTTTGAAACAAAAAGCTGACAAGTTAATATCGCAAACGGTTGTATTATATGAACCATGTCAAAATTTAACCATACTCAATGTTGTGCGTACAACTGTTTGATTAGATGGGACGAGCATGAGAAGTCCGCCGTGCAGGCTCGACGGGACGCCTGTGAGTAGTCCTCCGCGCAGGCTCGACGGGACGCGTGCATCCTGTCCACCTGATAGGCTGGACGGGACACGTGCGAGCAGCAGGGCCGCCCATGCTCACCGGGAAGCGAGCTCTTTGACCTCCATGCACCAGCCGTCACCTGCCTCGCTCACAACTTCTCCATTAATGGTTTAATAAAGCACCCAACTCCGGTGTTTGCTAGTGATCCCATGGCAGCATTTTCTTTGTTCGTGTTTTCAACTCATATTCCAGCCTAATTTAAATTGCCACATAGGGCAACGGAAAATACGACGACAAATAAAATGGCAACGGATAGTACGACGACAAATTTACAATGGCGCAGATAATAATTGTCTTACATATTCCGGATAATTTAAAATGCCACATGTGGCAAAGCCCGTAAGACACGGGGGCAAGAGAAGAAGGAAATCACAGACAACGATCTGGATCGCTACTGTATCTACTCTTCGATGGATCGCCGGGCGATGACATCCCCGAGATCCTTCTTCAGTTCCTCACGACTTTGCCTGAAAGCAGCCACGGATTCCTCCACCTCCTGCTTGCGCTCGATCTGGAGCTTCCTCAAGTCACCCATAAGTTCCTCAACTACCGTTGTCAATGTCATCCCCGAGGCACTGCTCTGCTCATGCAACATCTTCCAGCCGACGGCCTCCTCCTGCTTCTCGGTGAGTGCCTTGAGGAGCTTCACATTATCACCATGAGATTCTCGACGAGGCTGGTCACCTTGTCAACCGAGGCATCGCTGATCTCGAGCAGCTTCATCAAGCTGCCGACCAGCTCCTGTTGCTTTATAAGGCCAGCGAGAATGTCGTCATCGCTGTCCAAGGACTTTAGAAATGCCAGCTCATCGCGACCGCCGACGTGGCAAGTGCGCTTGAGAGAGCCCTCGCGTGCCCGTGAGAGCTCGTTCGAGGGCTCTGCGGCGCGTCGGAACATCTTTGCTGCGGCTGCTGATACGTCTCCAACGTATCTATAATTTGTAAAGTATTCATGCTGTTATTTTATCATTCTTGGGAGTTTTACAATCATTTTATAGCAACTTTATATCATTTTTTGGGACTAACCTATTGACCCAGTGCCCAGTGCCAGTTGCAGCTTTTTGCTTGTTTTTTACATCGCAGGAAATCCATATCAAACAGAGTCCAAACACCGCGTAACTTTTTGGAGATTTTTATGGACCAGAAGGAACCCAATGGGCCTGAGCTATACCTGGATGGTGACCCGAGGGGGGCACAACCCACTAGGGCGCGCCAGGCCCCCCTGGCGTGCCCAGGTAGTTTGTGCCCACCTCGATGGCCTCCCGCACCCCCTCTTTGCACTATAAATTCCCAAATATTTCGAAACCCTTCGGGGCAGCACTAGATCAGAATTTCCACCGCCGCAAGGTCTCTGTATCCGCGAAAACCAATCTAGACCCTATTCCGGCACCCTACCGGAGGGGGGGAATCATCTCCGGTGGCCATCTTCATCATCCCGGTGGCCAACACGATGAGGAGGGAGTAGTCCACCCTCGGGGATGAGGGTTTGTACCAGTTGCTTTGTGTTCGATCTCTCTCTCTCTCGTGATCTATATCATGGGCTTTGTTAATATAGTCGGATCATATGATGTTTCTCCCCTCTATACTCTTGTTATGATGAATTGAATCTTTACCCTTCAAAGTTTTGTCTTTCCAGATTGAATATTCAGAGATGAGAACACATGATATATGTCTTGCAATATGAATACTTGAGGTGACAATGAGGTATCTTATTGATTCACTTGATATGTGTTATGCCATTCAACTTGCGGATTCCCACGGTGATATTGGGGTAATCTTTGCATAGGGGTTGATGCACGTTTTTCTCCGACGGAAACTTTGGGGTCTCTTTATAGTTCTTTGTGTGGATTGAGTATAATGAATATGAACTTGCTTTGGTGTTATTCTCATACGAACTCTAGGATAGATCAAATGGAAAAAATAGCTTTGTGTTATCTTAGTATGAACTCTTGAATAGATCGAACGGAAAGAATAGCGTTGAGGTGATTTCGTGACCTACAAACAATTCCTATCTTTTGTTCTCCACTAATAGGAACTCGGGAGAGATTCTTTATTGCACTTTGAGCGATAATCATATGATCCAACTATGTTAGCATTGTTGAGAGGTTGCACTGGGAAAGTACGGACCCTATGCCTCATTTTTAAGCATTGCCACACCGCTTTTGTGCCTGTTTACTATTTGCTACCTTGCTGTTCTTATTTTTCCAGATTATAAAAATATATTTCTACCATCCATATTACACTTTTATCACCATCTCTTCGCCGAACTAGTGCACCTATACAATTTGCCATTGTATTGGGTGTGTTGGGGACACAAGAGATTTCTTGTATTTGGTTGCAGGGTCATTTGAGTGAGACCATCTTCATCCTACACCTCTCATGGATTGATAAACCTTAGGTCATCCACTTGAGGGAAAATTTCTATTGTCCTACAAAACTCTGCGCTTGGAGGCCCAACACGTGTCTACAAGAATAAAATTGCGTAGTAGACATCAAGCTCTTTTCTGGCGCTGTTGCCAGGGAGGTTAGGAAAGAGGCACTCACACCCTGTCAATGAATCTCTTTTCTGGCGCTGTTGTCAAGGAGGTGAGTGATTGAAGGTATATCTTCAGATCTTCCAATTGAATCTTTTAGTTTCTTGTTTTATCACTAGTTTGGTTTACAAAAAGAAAACTACAAAAAAATGGAATTGAGATTGCATGACATTATTGATCATCTTTATAATATCTTTCTTGGAAATGATGGTTCGTAAAATTGTGCTCAATTGGTAGAAGAAGAACTTAATAAAACGATTGGCATGAATGATGAGCATGATTGCAGTGTTGTTAGTATGAATTCTTTGAATATCCACGATGCTAACGATATGCATAGCCATAAGCTTGGGGACGCTATGTTTGATGAAAATGATATTTTTAGTCCCCCAAGTATTGATGAGAATATTTACTATGAGAGAACAAAGTTGCTATCTATGATGATTATGGTGATGACATGAATGCTATAAAGAGTAATGATAACCATGAAACTTGTCATCATGATTTTAATTTTCAATCCCATGATAGTTATTTTGTTGAGTTTGCTCCCACAACTATTCATGAGAATAAATTTGCTTATGTGGAGAGTAGTAAAATTTCTATGCTTGTGGATCATGAAAAGAATGCTTTATGTGATGGATACATTGTTGAATTCATTCATGATGCTACTAAAAATTATTATGAGAGAGGAACATATACTTTTTCATATTGCAATAATATCAAGTTTCTATGTGTTGAAAGTTTTGAAGTTGCACTTGTTTTGCCTTCCTATGCTAGTTGATTATTGCTCCCATAAGTTGTTTTCTCACAAAATCCCTATGCATAGGAAGTGGGTTAGGCTTAAATGTGCTAGTCATATGCTTCATGATGCTCTATTTGTGTTTCAATTCTTATCTTTTATGCGAGCATCATTGAACTCATCATGCCTAGCTAAAAGGCATTAAAAAAAGTGCTTGTTGGGAGGCAACCCAATACTTTTACCTACTGTTTTTGTATGTTCACATGATTAGGCTACTTTACTAATCATGTTTCGTTGTCTTTGTTTCAATAAAGTGCCAAGTAAAGCCTTTGGGATCATGTTGGGTGATAGTTGATTTGATCTTGCTGAAAAACAGAAACTCTTGCGCTCACGAAAATAGCTCTCATTTTTAACAGAAGGGCGATTTCGAGTTGATTCCTTTTGGGAAAGATTAATATACAAATTTCTCATGTGTTCCAGTTCTTTTGATAATTTTTGGAGTAGCAGAAGTATGGTCTGAGCACAGATTATTACAGACTGTTCCGTTTTTGACAGATTCTGTTTTCAATGCATAGTTTGCTTGTTTCCTTGTTTATGTGTCTTATATTGCTTAATATAAATTGTAGAAATGATATGCTACAGTAGGAATTATGTGGAAACAATTATTAATATTGTCTTTGACAGTACCAAACTGAAATGGTTTGCTCTTTATCATACTAACATATCTCACAAAGTTCTGTTAAGTTTTGTGTGATTGAAGTTTTCAAGTTTTGGGTGAGATATCGATATGAGGAGAATAAGGAGTGAAAAAACCCTAATATTGGGGATGCCCAAGGCACCCCAAGTTAATATCCAAGCAACTAAGCCTGGGGATGCCTCGGAAGGCACCCCCTCTTTCGTCTCCAACATTATCGGTAACCTCACTTGGAGCTATGTTTTTATTCGTCACATGATATGTATTTTGCTTGGAGCGTCAATTTATTTTGTTAGGATTTTATTGATGTTATTTAGAATAATGTTTTTCATCTTTTATTTCAATAAAAGTGGCAATGATAGCCTTTGCCATGCTTATTTTGCAAGTATAGTTGTTGCTGTTTAAAAATATAGATGTTGTCAATGTATTTTGGCGCGAGCTCAACTGCTCCTGGATTACCCTCCAACGGAAGACAAGATCGACGGATGGAGGGCCACCATTCAGAGTCTCATCGGTTTTGCTGACGGCGACACTCTGCGGCAGCCGAGTGCATCGCTGCCGCGGCAGGACCGCCAGGCACGAGCCGATGGCGACGAAGCCGGTGGGGGTGCAACTACCATGCACTCTCCACCCCGAAAGCCAAGATCGCCGACTCGCCGGATCCACCTCGACAGCGACTCCACCGCATCATCGGATCCACGAGCTCGTCTCGATCAGCGCCAAGTTCTTCACGAACGACAACAAAAAGACGCTCGTACTCGCATCAAGCGCCGAAGAGAAGCGCGACGTCAATCAGACCAGCGCGCTGGGCCCTCTGTCAACATGCATGCGCTAGGGGAACCAGGCGACTTGCCGTACGCGGTAGGTTGCCCTGCGTTCACTCATGAGCTGCGGCAAGTCCAGTGGCCCAGCACGAAGAATTTCAAGCCAAACGTGCCAGAGAAGTATGACGGCAAGTCGCATCTGTAGGAGTTCCTCAGCATCTACACCATCGCGGTGCAAGCTGCCGGGGGACGAGACGACAAGATCCTTGCCAACTACTTCCCGCTGGTGCTCAAGCCCAATGTCAGATCCTGGCTCATGCACTTGCTAGACAACTCCATATCCTCCTGGGCAGATCTATGCCATCCGTTTGTCGGCGCCTTTACAGGCGGCCACAAGCCTCATGGCCAAGAGAGCGATCTTCACCTGCTTGCCCAGAAGGAAGGAGAGCCCCTGCGCAAGTACATTCACAGATTCAGCCGCGTACAGCACAACATCCCAGATGTCCACCCTGCCGCGGTAATCAGCGCGTTCCATCAGAATGTGCGAAACCGCAGGATGCGGGAGGAGATGGTGATGTGCAAGATCAAAGACGTCAGTGAGCTATATGCCCTGGCCGACAAGTGTGCAGGTGCTGAGGAAGGGAGGAAACTCCCCAGAGAGAATATAGGAGCAGGAGGATCTGATAGTGAGGAGACTGCCCCGGCAAGGAAAAACCGGCGGCGGAACAACAAAAAGAAGAAAGGCAAAGAGGTGCTAGTCATTGAGCAGTCCGGCAAGAAAGCCAAAGCTGGTAGCTCCGGCAAGGAGATTGCCGCGGGCACCAACCACCAGGCTGTGGCGGTCGCCGACAAGCAGGACAGCACCAACAAGCAGTACTGCAAGATCCACCACACCAAGGGCCATGACCTCCAGAGCTGCAAGAAGGTCGAGCAGCTTGTTGAGCAGAAAAAGGCTGAATACGAGCGACGCGACAAAGAAAGCCCAGGAAGGTGCTGGAGGAGCCGGCAAGAAACACCCCGGCTGGGGAGGACGCCGCGGCAAGGCCAAGCAGCGGCAAGGAGACAGACCTCCCCGCGGCCGCGACAAGGATGAAGATGACGACAACGATGAAGATATGGATGATGACGAGACCGATGAGCAGGAGTTCCAGAAAGCCACAGAGGTCCTGTGCGTTCACGGTGGTGCTTCTCTGCATACTTCACACCGCCAGCTCAAGCAGTGGGTGCGGGAAGTCAATGCAGCAGAACCACCCATCGAGTCACGCAAGCCTCTGAAATGGTCCAGCACGCCTATCATCTTTGATATTGAGGACCACCTGATCGCATAACTACGGTTGGGTGCTTGCCGATGTTGGTTTCACCAACTATCCGCAACCTCAAGGTCACTAAGATGCTAGTTGACGGCGGGGCCGGCTTGAACCTGATCTCCTCCGCGGTACTCCAGAAACTCCAGATCCCTGATGGCGAGGTCGAAGAGACCGACACATTCCAAGGAATCAATCCGGGAAGGAGCAAGCCGAAGGGAAAGATCACGTTGCCGGTGACATTTGGCAGCGAGTTGAACTTCAGGACTGAGAGGGTCACTTTTTACGTTGCTGACTTTCCATTGCCTTACAATGGGATACTCAGCCATCCAGCACTCGCCAAATTCATGGCAGCCTCTCACTATGCATACAACATGCTGAAGATGCCAGGCCCGATAAGTGCCATCTCTGTCCCTGGCGACAAGAAGGATGCTCTTATCTGCGCCGACAAGATCTACCGGGAAGCAGCAGCCGCAACAGATCGCAAGTCACTTGCCGTTGAAGCTCCCGGGGCGAAGAAGAAGACCAAGTCCGGCAAGAGTTCTGATGCCCACTCCGGCAAGCGCACCTCTTCGGAGTGCTGTGCTACCATCGAGTATGCACCATCGAGCTCCACCGGCAAGTGTAAGAAGAGAATGGCAGCTCCACCAGAGACCAAGAGGGTGTCCGCCAAGGAGGATGGCACTGGTGGTACCTTCACCATCAGTGCCACTCTCGACCCTAAATAGGAAAGCGCGCTCGTTGCTTTCCTGTGGGAAAATGTCGATGTATTTGCGTGGCAACCGTCTGACATCCCCGGTGTTCCCAGGAAAGTAATCAAGCACCATCTTGCCGTCTGTCCTCATGCGCGGCCCGTCAAGCAGAAAGTCAGGAAACAGGCAGTGGAGCGCCAAGAATTCATTGCAGAAGAAATCAAGAAATTGGAAGCAGCAGGCCTTGTCAGAGGAGTGCTCCATCCTATGTGGTTGGCCAATCCTGTAGTCGTACGTAAGGCAAATGGGAAATGGAGGCTTTGTATCGACTTTACCGATGTCAATAAAGCTTGTCCCAAAGACCCATTTCCCTTGCCGCGCATCGACCAGATTGTTGACTCCACGGCCGAATGTGACTTGCTTTCATTTCTTGATTCATACTCAGGATACCATCAGATCTTCATGGCAGAAGAGTATGAGGAGAAGACCGCATTCATCACCCCATGTGGCACATACTGTTTCGTACGGATGCCCTTCGGTTTAAAGAATGCTGGTTCAACATTTGCGAGGGTAGTCCATGACGCTTTTGAGCCGCAAATGCACAGAAATGTGGAAGCCTACATGGATGACATAGTGGTCAAGAGCAAGGACAAGGCAACTCTGATTCAAGATTTAGACGAAACCTTTGCAAATCTACGCAAGATCAACCTCAAGCTTAACCTCGAGAAGTGTGTGTTTGCAGTCCCTTCCGGCAAGCTTCTCGAGTTCTTCGTGTCTCAGCGGGGAATTGAAGCCAATCCGGACAAGATCAAGGCCATTGAGCAGATTGAAGCACCAAAGCACGTCAAGGATGTATGAAGGCTTGCCGGTTGCGTAGCTGCTCTCAGCAGGTTTATCTCTAGGTCTGCTGAGTGCGCCCTGCCGTTTTTCAAAATATTAAAAAAGGCAGGTCCAATGAAATGGACTCCAGAGGCGGAGGCTGCGCTGCAGGACCTGAAGAGATACCTGTCCTCCACTCCAACACTTGTTGCACCTAGGCCACAAGAGAAGTTGCTGCTATATATAGCAGCAACCAATCAAGTGGTTAGTGCTGCGTTAGTAGCGGAGAGGGAGGCGGATGATGAGCCAGCAACCACGGCAGATGCATCCAGCGACAAGCAGGAGACTTCACCGGCAAGCTCTGGTCCCGACAAAGATGGATCTGCGCAGGAGCGTGAGAAGATGCAGAAAAGAATGGTGCAGCGCCCAGTTTACTTTATCAGTTCCCTTCTGCAGGGGGCTAGGTCAAGGTACTCTAGTGTGCAGAAATTGCTTTTCGGCCTTCTCATGGCCTCAAGAAAGCTGCGCCATTACTTCCAAGCACATGAGATCACAGTCGTCACTCGTTTTCCGCTAAAGAGGATACTGCAAAATCCAGAAGCAACAGGCAGGATTGTCGAGTGGCCACTGGAACTGTCAAGCTTTGGCCTCAAGTTTGAGAGCACTTCAACTATCCAAAGCAGAGCATTGGCAGAGTTCATAGCAGAATGGACGCCAACACAAGATGAAGAAATTCCAGAGATGAGCATCCCTGTCAAGGAAGCAAGGAAAGAGTGGCTGATGTACTTTGATGGTGCCTTCTCGCTGCAAGGCGCCGGCGCAGGTGTGCTACTTGTTGCACCCACTGGAGAGCACCTCAAGTACGTAGTCCAGATGCACTTTCCCAAGGAGCAAGCAACGAACAATACAGCAGAGTATGAAGGCTTGCTTGTCGGTCTTAGGATCGCAGCAGACCTTGGGATCAAGAAGCTCATTGTCAGGGGTGACTCACAGCTTGTCGTCCGCCAAGTAAACAAGAATTATCAGAGTCCGTTGACAGCCTACAGATGGAACATGTTCCAAGAGCTCAGAACGACATTGCCGATAGTCTGTCAAAGTGCGCCGCGCTTAAGTTACCTGTGGAACCAGGGATCTTTGTGCTCAAGCTGACTCAACCATCTGTAACGCCATCAGTTGGACAGAGCAAGAAGAGGAAGTTGATTTCCGGTGACTATTTTCCGGCAGCGCTCCCCGAAGCCGCCGTCAAGAAGGTCCCCAAAATCAACACCAAGGATGCTGAGGAGCAGTCTGCTCCGGCAAGCCTTAGGGTTTGTTCCGCTGAAGCAGACGCTCCCGACAAGTTTTGCTCTGGCAAGCTTGCCGGGGAATGTCAAGCTCCGGCCGAGCCACAGGTTCTCGCCGTAGAAGCGGGTGTTCCCGCTGCAGCAGATGCGCCTTTAGTCCTTGTTATCGAGCCGCAAGCTCCAGCATGGGCGCAGCAGATTGTCCTTTTCCTTCAGACAGGAGAACTTCCCGAAGAGCAAGAAGAAGCGGAAAGAGTAGCCCGGCAGTCAAGTATGTACCAGTTTGTCGACGACACACTGTACAGAAGAAGACTCAACGGTGTGAAATTGAAGTGTATTCACCAGGAAGACGGACAAAAGCTGTTGGTAGAGATACATGGAGGCATATGTGGTCACCACATTGGCGCTAGAGCACTTGCCGGCAAAGCGTTCCGGCCAGGTTTCTTTTGGCCGACAGCCCTCCAGGATGCAACTGCACAAGTAACCAAGTGTGAAGCGTGCCAGTTCCATTCCAAGCAGATACACCAGCCAGCTCAAGCTCTCCAAACGATCCCTTTATCCTGGCCATTTTCGGTCTGGGGGCTCGATATCCTCGGCCCTTTTCCCCGAGCTGTCGGGGGCTTTGAATACTTGTACGTTGCAATCGACAAGTTCACAAAGTGGCCGGAAGTGGAACCAGTGAGGAAGGTGACGGCACAGTCAGCAGTCAAGTTCTTCAGGTCGATTGTTTGCCGCTTCGGGATCCCTAACAGGATCATCACCGACAACGGCACGCAATTCACGAGCCGCACCTTCATGCAGTACGTCCAAGATCTTGGCGCTAAGGTCTGCTTCGCTTTTGTTGCTCATCCGAGAAGCAACGGTCAATCGGAGAGGGCAAATGCTGAAGTGCTGCGCGAGCGCAAGACCAGGACTTTTGACAGGCTGCACAAGTGCCGAAAGAACTGGATCGAGGAGCTGCCGGTGGTTCTTTGGTCGATCAGGACGACACCAAATCGAGCCACTGGCCAGACACCTTTCGCTCTAGTCTATGGAGCAGAGGCAGTTCTCCCCATGGAACTCGTATACGGGTCACCTCGAGTGCTCGCTTATGATGAGCTTGAGCAAGAGCAGCTGTGGCAAGATGACGCGCTGCTCCTTGAGGAGGACCGTCTTCAGGCTGCTGTACGAGCTGCTCGATACCAGCAAGCTTTGCACTGCTACCATAGCCGCAAAGTTAATGCCAGAAGTTTCGAGGAAGGCGACCTTGTTCTTCGGCGCGTTCAGTCTGCCAAGAATTCCAACAAGTTGACGCCAAAGTGGGAAGGCCCTTACCGGGTGAAACGAGTCACTAGGCCTGGCGCTGTCCGCCTTGAGACCGAAGATGGCACTCCGGTGAGCAACTCCTGGAACATTGAGCATCTTCATAAGTTTTACCCGTGAGGCGCGGTTGCCGAAACCTGTTCCGGCAACCACCTTTTGTACAAGTCTTGCCGATGTTGCATGTAATCCTTTGTACAAAGGCGGGCGCAGACCCCGTGCATAAGTAAAGCTCATGTGCTCCACACATCTTGTCAATTCCGTTGCTTTCTATTTTTTGCATGCGTTATCTGACACTTTGTGCAGCACCTACCCCCGGTAAGCAATAACGAGCCGTAAGGTTCCATATCTTTATTTTCTCTTCTTTCTTCTTCTCAAAAAGGAAAGGAAGATTCCCTCACCCACAAGTTTGCCGAGGGGAAAGGAGAAGATAATGGTGTGGACCAGGCATCGTTCAAGGAAGTTTCGCCTTACCGGAGAGCAAGCGACAGAAAAGCTAAGTTGCCAAAGTTTGAGCAATCAGTTTTTAAATTTTTTTTAAGTTATCTTCCTCGAACGACCGTGCTTTGTATGGAAAACCTGTGCGCGGAGGAACCAACTCGTAGCTAGTTGCGCCCTTACTTTGTTTCGAGTCCGCTCAACAACTTAAGTGAGCTGCGACTAGTTGCGACAAGGTTTCTTGTCGGAAGCAGCACCTCCAGCAGGCTACTGATGTCCCGCACTCAGCGCTCGCGGCTCAGGTGCCTGCGCCGACAAGTTCCCTAAAAGCGTAGGGCAAAAACATACAAAGGAAGGAATCAAGTAAAGGAAATAACACAGCAATCTCTACTCAAAATAGAGTTATATTACAAGATAACTTGTCGCAGCTCTAACAGATTGTTCTCATGACATGATCAGCAGCGACAAGGAAAAAGAGAAAACGGGCGGCCTAATCTACGCAATCGCCCTCAACCCTCTTGATCTCGCTCACCTTGTCCACAATGGGTGCGACAAGGGCCTTGAGCGCTTCCAAATCAGCATCCGGCGGCAGGGACCTGAGGACGTTGGTGAGGTTGAGGCCTGGGTTGCGGAAGGCCACCTTCACCAGCACCTTCTGAAGAACTCCCGCACAGATCTTGCGCGACTCGTCGGCCAGCTGCTTTGGGATCTTCTCCCGGAGTCGCTGGAGGGCCGTCGCCACGCCTTTGAAGAAAAAGCTGAGCTTGGCACTGGGTTGGAGGTGCTCATCGGAGGAGTACCCGAGATCCTCCATCCCCAGCTGCGCCAGCTCCCCGTCGATGGCTGTGGCAACATTCACCAGACCCTCGGTCCAGTGCTCCACAGTCTCCCTAAAAGTATCCTGGGCGGCAGAAGCACTCGCCAGCAGCGCCTCGTCGGCCTTGATCTTCTCCGACAAGGCCACCTCCCGCTCCCTGGCGCCGTCCAGCGTCTGAGTCAAAGTAGCCAGCTTCAACTCGAGATCTGCATTGGGATCCTTGGCGGCGCTGAGCTCCTTGCTCCTCTCAGCGAGAAGACCCTGCAGCTCACCATGAGCGGCAGCGTCCTTCTCGCGCTCACGCTTGAGCGCGGCAAGCTCCTCGCCGCTCGCCCTGAGATCGGCTTCCAGCTGCGCCACCTTCGTCTCCAGCTCCTTCTTGGCGGCCTCGGCAGCTGAGGCAGCATTCCTTGCCTCCTTGAGAGCCCCGCCAATTGCTTGCTCGTGCGCGGCAAGCTCCTCCTCGTGGCTGTCAATGTTCACCTTCCGCTGCGCCAACTCACCTTCCTGCGCAGACAGCTTCTCGGCGGCGAGCCGCTGTTGCTCTTCAACTTCAGCCTTCGCGAGGAGGAAGGCTTTATGCTCCTCGAGAAGTTGCTCCCGCTCCTCCGCCAGGGACCGGAGGGCTTCCTGCCTGAGACCCCGGAGCTCCTCCGCACGCTTCTCAATGTCCACTCCCGCCTTCGTGACAAGTGCTTCTCGGGATGCCAGCTTGGCTTGTCGGGCGCGGTAGAGCGACAGCAGCTTCTGCAGCAGCCGCTCCTCCTCAGGCTCGTCGCTGCTGCTGCTTGGCGCGTCGACCAATGTCAGCCCAGCGGAGGCAAGCACCTCTCCATCCAGAATCTCTCCTTCGACCGGCGCCCTGGAGCTTGACGCCCAGGGGAGCTTGATGAAGATGCCATCGCCGGCCTTCAAGTAGGCGCCGGGCTGGGGCTCTTCGGAGCCTGGCTCTGCAGCAGTGGCAGAGGGATCGGCGGTCGGCGCAGCGCCTGGTGCTCCTACGGCCTCTGGGCCGTCAGTGCGATCGCCGGATCCCTCGCCAGCTTCTGCGGCGGCAGCCTTGGCGGCCTCTTCGCCGGCGGGATCATCAGCACCGGCTTCTCCTTCGGTGGCAACGGCGTCGTCAGTGTCGCCGCGCGCGCCCTCCTCGCCGGCGACCTCTGTTTCCATCGGCTCCGTGGTAGGTGGATCTGACGAACGGAAAACGGAGAGGAGTCAAGCAAATATGCAAAAAAGAAAATCAGAAGAAGAAGAACCAAAGGGAAGTTTTCAAGCAAGTGGCTTACCTGTACTAGGACCTGCAGTCGTGGTCTCAACCACCGGAGGGTCGCTGGCGCTGTCCCTTGCCGGAGAGCTGTCCCTTGCCGGAGAACGCTCTCTTGCTGGGGAATCCTCCCTTGGCGGTGTAGTCGAAGCAGATGGCACTTCGGGAGCGGCTTCCGGGCACTCCTGGTGAGGCTGCTCTGCTCCTGCACAAATCAGCAGTCAGATATCAGCAAAGAAAGAGCACCCATGCGCACCAAATAGCAGGAAGTAAACCATATACTTACGCTGTGGGCTGCGCTGGGGGCTGCTTTGGGGAATAGTTGCCGGCTCCGGCAAGGTGGTCTCGGACATGTCCCCTGCCGTCGCAATGGGATCATCCTCGATGACAATCACCGGGGCCTTGGCTCTCTTCGCCGCTCTCTGGGCTAGCGTCCTGAAAAGGAATAGGTTCAGAGTGAAGCAAATCAGATACAAGACAAAACAACAAATTGAAGAACTACAAGAACAGCAAAGAATCTTACTCTTCTTCTTCCTCGTCAGAGCTGAGCGTGGAGAGATCGAAGTCCGGCTCGCCTCCGGTGCGACGAGGCGGAGGAGTAGGTTCCCTTGCCCGCTTGGCAGGGGCAGTAGCGGTTGACCGGGAAGACCCCGCCCCAGTTGCCGTAGCGGCGTGAGGCGCTCCCGCGGCAACAGAGCTTGCCACGGTAGAGCGTGTCGCGCGGCATGGCGGCTGTTGACTCGTTTGCCGCCCCGCTACTTCCCCGGCCTTACGGAGACGCCTTCTTGATGGAGCTGGGGGCTCCGCTTGCGGCAAGCTATCCGTAGGTTCGAGTCTGACAAGCTCTCCCTCGCCGGGCTCGCTCGACTCAGCTTCAGGCCCGGCAAGCTCTTCCTCGCCGGCGAACTCCTCTCGCTCGACAAGGCTTGCCGCCTCTGCTGCCTTTGCCTCCTCCACGGTGAATCCAAACTCGCCCGCGGCAGTGGCTGCTGCCGCCTCTTCCAGCCTGGTGGCGATGCGCTGCATCTCATCATCGGTGGTGTCGCGGGTGAGGCTCTTCTATTCATCGGCGCGGATCGGCACTTCTACCAAGCCGTCAAAGAAATCCCGCACGACGTCGTCTGCAAGCTCTTGCCAAGTTGGAACAATCCCATGCGAGTCGCACAGCGGCACATTGCGCGGATGCGGTCGAGCGAGGAGTTGTTGCACAACGGAACGACACCCCTCGGCAACATGAATGGATGTTGAGGATCGCGCTTGAACAGCTCCAGGAGCATCGCGTCCAGCTCCAGGACGGTGAAGTTGAAGTTGAGGCCCGGGCGCAGCCTCATGATATCCGCCGAGTTCTGGAACTCCCAGGCGGGTCTCCTCCTCTCTTGCAGGGGGGCGATGCGGCGGCGAAGAAAATCTGCGCCAACGGCGCCTACGGTGAGCCCGGCAAGTCTGAGGCGAAGGATCCGGGTGACGGCAATCTTCAGCCTATCGTCTTCCGGGGCCACGTTGCTCCAATCGTTGCCACGCACAATTGGGGCTTGGCGCAGGGCAGTAAATGGCTGCGGGTTCTCCTCGACAATCCAGCACCACTCTGCTCTCCATTCCTCCCACTTGCTGTGGAGCTCTCCCTCCAGATAAGCTTCCTTCTTGCCGACTCTCAAGATCCAGGCGATCTCGCCGGCAAGAGGCTCTCCTCTCTCGACTCGGGGCATAAAGAAGTAGCGGAAAAGGGCTACGTTTGGATGGACTCCGACAAAGTTTTCGCAGAGATGTGCGAAAACTGCCATGGTCAGAACGGCGTTGGGGGTGAAGTCAAGGAGGCGGAACCCGTAGGTGTTCATGATGTCACAGAAGAATTCAGAGAAGGGCGGGCACAGCCCGCAGTAGAAGAACAGCACGAAGAAGGGGTACCCGTTTGGAGCTAGTTCCGAAGCAGTGGCCGGGAGTACCTTCGTGCGCGGATGCGCTCGTGTCTCCGTCGACCAGAAAAGGTAGTAGTACTCCCTCAGCTCCTTCGCGCCAAGCTTAGGGGGGGAGATGGCCCGCTCCTTTCGCAGCGCCGCGAGCCGCTGCGCCTCGATAGATTTCACGCCCTTCCCCTTTTCGGCTTTCGGAGCCATGGCGGAGGTGGTGGGGGAGATCGACGGTGTTGGTGGTGCTGGTGGCAATGGGGGGCGGAGCGCTGCTCTCTTTCAGCTTCGGGAAGAAGGGGGGAGCGACGGAGATTTGTGAAGTTGGAGTAACAACCGGCGAGATGGGCGAACTGCCCCTGTTTCCCTTGCTTATAAAGAGGAAGGGGCGGACGTTTCGTCCTTCCGAATAAAGAAACCACCCACGATCTCTCCCATGACGCCGCATTCGACGCGTGCCGTTGGGGGAGGGCGCGGTGGATACGGAGTAAGATACGGCGTAACCCAGGCCGCGTGTACCCGTGCCCTGTTTTGGGCCTGGCCCAACAACGCTCGGCACCGTGTGTGGCCCAGGCCCGGGGGCTCCTGTCGGTGTACTAGAGTAGGGGTACCCTAGTATCCCGAACTTGTGCACGGGCAATCGCAGCGCCCCGCGGCAAGGCTTGTCGGGTGACCGCCAAGGTCCTTCGTGGTTCCTTTGGAGCCATTCAAGAACAAAGTATTCAGGCCAAGGAGACAAGGCCCCGGCAAGAGGAGCTTGCCGGGAAGGCCAACCAAGGCATCTCAAGGAACTTGCCGTGACGCGCCATGCGTCCCGGCAAGGCCCGGTGAGCGACAAGCACCCAGACGCGACAAGACAACGGCCGCGGCAAGGCGCTTGCCGCGGCAGGCGACCACTCTGTACCCACGCTCCAGCACATCCACCAACGTGTCGCCCTGGGGCCTTTCCAGGCGCGCGTGGCGAGAGGCTGTGCAGCCAGCGGTGCGCGGTGGCATGCGGCGCTGACAAGATTGCCATCGTGGCAAGCGGTGGCGTCCCTGACGGTCCTTTTTTGCACTGTTTGGGCGACGCAGATGGGCATTTAATGCCTTTGCCCCCTGCCGTTAGGGTTAGGTAGGATGCACTGTACGGGTAGCTGTACCAACCACCCCTCCTTTTCCATTTTTACCCTTGTCTACGTTGCCACCTGTCGGTGACCCCTTGTGCGTATAAAAGGAGGCCCATGCGCAACGTAGAGGGGGAGGTTAAAAGCCAAAAAACACTCACGCTCGGTCTCGTTAGCAGCTCGAGTGTACTGTAGCACTCAGCGCTCCCGAGCAAGAACTCAATACAATCAGACAAGCAGCAGTAGGAGTATTATCTCTCCGGAGAGCTCCAAAGCTGGGTAAACTGCTCGTGTGCTTCGCCTTGATCCGCTCTTCGTGCGATCTCCGCCCCCCGCCGAACCGAAAGGGGCTCGGTCCGCCGGTCCCATAGGTGTTCGTGGATCAGCTTCCCCGACATATTCCTTTTTATTTTTCTCCTTTGTCAAGCATCATGTGGTGAGGAAAGATCTAGGCACATATGTCCAGTTGAATATGGGTAGCATGAGTTATTATTGTTGACATCACCCAAAGGTGAATACGTTGGGAAGCAAAATTATAAGCCCCTATCTTTCTATGTGTCTGGTTGAAACGCTTTGCTCATGTGTATGCGGTGAGTGTTAGCAATCATAGAAGACTACAAGATGGTTGAGTATGTGGAGCTCTTACTTAGACTCTGTTGAATAAGTTGAATTGCAATTGCTTGGTGTCTGAGAACATAGGTTGTTGAGTTTCAAGAGATCATTGTTTGAACCTTAACATGTCAATTGGTTGCTACTATAACATGAGAAGTTTTATAAGAAAGAATTGTTGTTATGATGCTAGGAAAAGTGATTGTATTTATCATTGATCAAACTCATGCACTTTGCTAGCATTCACAATTCATAAATTATTTCTTTTATCATTTACCTACTTGAGGAAGAGCAAGAATTAAGCTTGGGGATGCTGATACGTCTCCAACGTATCTATAATTTATGAAGTATTCATGCTATTATTTTATCATTCTTGGGTGTTTTACAATAATTTTATAGCAACTTTATATCATTTTTTAGGACTAACCTATTGACCCAGTGCCCAGTGCCCAGTGCCACTTGCTATTTTTTTTGCTTGTTTTTTACATTGTAGGAAATCAATATCAAACGGAGTCCAAACACTGTGTAACTTTTTGGAGATTTTAATGGACCAGAAGGAACCCAAATGGACTTAGTTGCACCTGGAGGGTGCCCCGAGGGGGGCACAACCCACCAGGGCCCCCTGGCGCACCCAGGTGGGTTGTGCCCACCTCGGTGGCCTCCCGCACCCCCTCTTTGCACTATAAATTCCCAAATATTCTGAAACCCTTTGGGGCAACCTTAGATCAGAAGTTCCGCCGCTGCAAGGTCTCTGTATCTGCGAAAACCAATCTAGGCCCCGTTCCGGCACCCTGCTGGAGTGGGGAATCATCTCCAGTGGCCATCTTCATCATCCCGGCGGCCACCACGATGAGGAGGGAGTAGTCCACCCTCGGGGCCGAGGGTTTGTACCAGTAGCTATGTGTTTGATCTCTCTCTCTCTCTCTCTCTCTCTCTCTCTCTCTCTCTCTCGGGATCTATATCATGGGCTTCTTTAATATAGTCGGATCATATGATGTTTCTCCCCTTTATACTCTTGTTATGTTGAATTGAATCTTTACCCTTCAAAATTTTGTCTTGTCGGATTGAATATTCAGAGATGAGAACACATGATATATGTCTTGCAATATGAATACTTGAGGTGACAATGAGGTGTCTTATTGATTCACTTGATATGTGTTATGGCATTCAACTAACGGATTCCCGTGGTGATATTGGGGTAATCTTTGCATAGAGGTTGATGCACTTTTTCTCCAACGGAAACTTTGGGGTCTCTTTATAGTTCTTTGTGTGGATTGAGTATTATGAATATAAATTTGCTTTGGTGTTATTCTAGTACGAACTCTAGGATAGATCGAACGGAAAAAATAGCTTTGTGTTATTTTAATACGAACTCTTGAATAGATCGAATGGAAGGAATAGCCTTGAGGTGGTTTCGTGACCTACAAACAATTCCTATCTTTCGTTCTCCGCTAATAGGAACTCGGGAGTGATTCTTTATTGCACTTTGAGGGATAATCATATGATCCAACTATGTTAGCATTGTTGAGAGGTTGCACTAGCGAAAGTACGGACCCTAGGCCTCATTTTTAAGCATTGCAACACCGTTTTTGTGCCTATTTACTATTTTCTACCTTGCTGTTTTTATTTATTAAGATTATAAAAATATATTTCTACCATCCATATTACACTTTTATCACCATCTCTTCGCTGAACTAGTGCACCTATACAATTTGCCTTTGTATTGGGTGTGTTGGGGACACAAGGGATTTCTTGTATTTGGTTGCAGGGTCGTTTGAGAGAGACCATCTTCATCCTACACCTCTCGCGGATTGATAAACCTTAGGTCATCAACTTGAGGGAAAATTGCTACTGTCCTATGAAACTCTGTGCTTGGAGGCCCAACACATATCTACAAGAATAAAGTTGCATAGTAGACATCAGCTGCGGCTGCCGCTTCGCGGCGGGACCTCTCTAGTGCTTTCGTGGCCTTGGTCTTTGCTGCCTAGTTATATGCCCACCAGAAACTCCTCCTACCGGTCATGGCGGAACGACTTGACAAGAAAGACCAGTTTTGTGGGTGATGGGGTGAGGAACTATTAAGTAATTTTCAAGTGGGTAGTTTTTTTAGCCTGGTGCTAAGTGTGAACACACACTAGTTTGATCGGTGTGAACAGACCTGCAATTACTTATTGCGTTGTAATATGCAATGTGACGAGAAACAAAGTCAAAAGTTATTGATGGTTTTGGGCCTAAAATCCCCGTTTCTGTTGTTCTGCCTCATCGCAAATAGTTCTTTTCGATCAATTGTATGCCACACATCAGAAGCCCGAAACATGGGCCCTTGTTCTCGGATGTACGTGTACGTGTCTGCCCACTATCACACACAGTCATGATATCACCATCGTGTCGTATGGATGCGTCGTCGCATCTCCCATGGGGTGCCAGAAGGTTGACCATGTGGTTGCTCGCATGGCGTCCCTGCGCGCGCTCTGCTCGCCGTTGAGGCAAATTTACAATGGCAACAGTTAATAATTATCTTCCATATTCAGGATAATTTAAAATGCCACATGCGGCAAGGCACAAAACACTCACGACCTACTTATGCATACAATTATAATAAAATATAGGCTAAAAAGCTGAGCCGGCGGCCTTCTGACCACGGTCTTCTCGAACTCCATGATCAGCATATCAGCCTTGCGGATGTTCATTGTGTGTACCTTACTAATCATCGCACACGAGTACTCGTAGACGCATCGTGTGCGATACTCCTAACCACCGCAAGCAACTAGTTTGCATTTTTCAAAGTTTTTTGTACGAACAGAATCGCACACGAACTTACTATAGTAACCGTATGTGTTATAATTTCTCATTGCAAACAGTTCATTCGAGTGGGCTGTTTGCTGCGTATCACACACATCTGGTTTACACGAATCGTTTGTGTTCTTTTGGATGATCGCAAATGTTGCATATCACACACATCTTGTTAAGATCAACCATTTCGATTCTCTTGCATAATTGAAAACAGTTTTCCGAGTGAACCGTATGTTGTATATCACACGCACCTTGATCTGGCTGACCGTTTCTGTTGCATTCCCTAATAGCACACAGTTCATCGGAGCAAACTATATGTTGTATATGGCACACACATTGATATGGCTGCCCATTTCTGTTGTTCTTCCTCATCGCAAACAGTTCTGCTGGATCAACCATATGGCCAGCATCGCACACGCAAGTAAAATCTGAACCGTGTTTGATGTCTCCACCATTGCAAACGTTTTTCACCTTTTTGATAGTTTTTTACACCACCGTTTGCGATTATTGCATCGCACACAGTTTCGTTGAAGGATCTCTGATCGTAGTGTCGTGTTAGCAGCATCCTACAGTAGTGATGTTACATCTCAAAGTTTGAATAAGTCACTTTCGGACTATCCAGGTGAGGAGCACTCGGAGCCATCGATCCGTCAAGGGCTTAACTTCCAAAACCTATTAACGCCTTTCGGTCAGACCAACTCATTCCTACTCGGTCTCACTGAAATCATTAAGTTGATCTAGGTTTTTATCTCGGTGTAACCGATTACAACTATTCGGTCACACAGAGTTGCAGCAACTGCTAGCAGTTTTGCATCTCAGTGCCAGCGAGTCGTTCCACTCGGTCACACCGACAACGCCTGTGTATATATTCCCCATGTACCCATACGGTTGAAAATCACTTCAAACCGCACGAGCTCGCGCCCCAGCACTGCAGACCTTGGCCTCCGGATTGTCGATGTCGTTGTCGGTGTCAAAACTGGCGGATCTCGGGTAGGGGGTCCCAATCTATGCGTCAAGGCCGATGGTAACAAGAAGTAAGGGACACAGGTGTTTACCCAGGTTTGGGCCCTCTCGATGGAGGTAAAACCCTACTTCCTGCTTGATTAATATTGATGATATGGGTAGTACAAGAGTAGATCTACCACGAGATCGTAGAGGCTAAACCCTAGGAGCTAGCCTATGATGGTATGAATGTAATTGTGATCGGCCTTCTAAGGACCAACCTCTCCGGTTTATATAGACACCGGAGAGGGATAGGGTTTACATGGAGTCGGTTACAAGGAAGGAAATATAATATCCGGATCGCCAAGCTTGCCTTCCATGCCAAGGAAAGTCCCATTCAGACACGGGCTGAAGTCTTGAGTCTTGTATCTTCACGCTTCAATAGTCCGGACGTTGTACACAGTCCAGCTTTCCGGATACCCCCTTATCCAGGACTCCCTCAGTTGTCGCCAGTGACCTTCTGCCGATGGTCTGTGCCGTCATCAATGGAACCATCACCATCGTTGCTGCCATAGCAAGTCTGTCGCCAAGTTAGGGTACGGATTTGACCCTTTGTGATTTCCATTGCTCTGATTCTTGCACAAAGTACATTGCCATTATTCTTCCCATGTATGATATCAATCTATCCACCAAACGAATTCCTTAGAATAGATTTGATGCAAAGACTTAGGGTTAGGTTTCCGCTGAACCCATCTTGAACCGACCGATGTGAGGATCTCGGTCACACCAATTGGCCCTGGCCATTGCACAAGTACAACTCGGTCTGACCGAAGTGTACTAATCGGTGAGACCGAAATCACTTTCTCTGTGAAACCCTAGCATCTTGGAGTCACTGAACTGCATTTTGGTCTGACTGAAACTACATATTTAGAATCTCTGTGTGCTTCGGTGTCACCGAGTTTGTCAAATCAGTAGCTCCGAAATGCTTTCTGCAAAAAACTAAAGTTAATTTTTTGTCTCAATATTTTTGCAAAACAAGTTATACTTTGTGATGCTCATCTACTTTATCTACACCCAACTATTCACAGGGTCAGTTGCAGCAATGTCAGAGGGCAGTGATAGTCAGAACAGATCTGAAGAGTAGCTCAACCTTAGTGAGGGCACTAGTCCCTCTAGTAGCTATGATGATGGAAGCAGAAGCACTCCCAGCAACTTGCCTAAGGCATCTACTAGGAAAAGTAAGAAAAGAACATATGAATCTTAGGATGAAGATTTTCTTGTTGTGGAGGAAGTGACCTCCAAGAAGAAAGTACTCAAGAAGGAGTATGATGCTGCTGCTGCCACAAAGCCTGGACTGCAAAAGAAAGCTCCTGCAGAGAGAGCTCCCATGTCAAAAGCCAGAGCCTCAACTCAATAAACCATGGAGTTCACACTTGAACCAAGAGAGGAAGAGGCTGCTGGTGGAAAGAAGGGGAAGGAAAGGGTCAGACAGACTATTGCGAGAGTCATTGGTAGACCTTCTATGATGAGAGATTCTGATGAAGAAGAGGAGGAGGAAGAGCCTGTTGCACCTCCTGCCAAGACCCAAAAGCTGATGGGGGGTGCTATCAGGACTGGGGCTGCTCCATCTAAGCCTAAGTATGCCCACAAGTCTTCAGCTCAAGCTCAAGCTCCCAAGACAACTACACCAAAGATATCAACAAGGAATATTTCTGCTGCTGAAAAGAACAAGGCCCCAGTGCCTGAAGCTCAAGAAGAAGAAGAGCCACTAGTGCTCAGAAAGCTTAAGCCCACGATCCCAAATCATAATGACGATCATCCTGTAGCAGAGAACATGAAATTGAGGAAGGATTTTGGTCTGAGACTATGGAGACAGACATATCCCTATGCCACCAGGAGAAGAACTGTTGTAGACTATCGCTTTCACACCAAGGAACATCATGACTTCTATGAGACTGTCCTATTGGATGAGAAGCCCATTGTGTGATATGAAATGGCTAGATTGGAAGTACATTGATGACAATGAAGACCATTTCCCAAGTGTATGAGAGCTTCAGAATGAACGGAGTAGATACATTTGTTTGTTAGAAGTTGACAAATTGGAATGGTGAGATGATCATGCAATTCAATTCCACTTCTCACTTCTATCCTGATGGAAAGATTGTGTGGGTGATAGAAGGAACAAGATATCAGTCAACAATCTCAGAATGGGCCAAGTTGATCAATGCCCCCGAGGAAGAGGAGAATGTCATTGATGTGTATGCTAAGCCTAGGAAGGATGACAACTCCATGGCTAACATGTACAAGCCAATTCCTGATAAAGCCTTGAAGACTCACAAGCTTGGATCTATATACTACCTGCTTGCTGACTTGACCACAATAAACACTATATTGAGGCACACTCTATTGCCCAAGTCAGGAGACCATAGAATGATCCGTAGTCACTCCATCAACCTGCTTCACTTGTTTAATGTTCCATATAAATTCAAGATGATGAGTCTGATTGTAGAGATTGTGAAGAGAACATGTGCAAACCAGAAAAGATCTTGTGGATATGCCCCTCACATTCAAACTTTGATCAACTCTAAGATGGAAACTGGGACATATCTACTAGACAGTGAGCATCTATCCCTGAGGCCAGACTTTGAGGGAAACAAGGTTGTCATGGATGCTTCCCATCCTACTTATGCTGAAGCCTAGGAGAAGATAGAGAGAGCAAAGGCTGCCAAAGCAGCAAAGGCAGCAAGTGCACCAAATGCTTCCATAGTGCTACTCAAGACCAATCAAGATCAGCTCAGTTATCTACTTGAGGCTACCATGAGAATTGAGAAGAGCTTGGCTACTTTGACTCAAAATCAGGAAAGTCTTGAGAGAATCATTGAGACTAAATTCCATGACCTAGATGTGAAGGTCACTGAGATTCAAACAATTGTGGAGAAGCTCCAAGAGGATGCTGAGGACAGGGAGGATAGACCAACTACAGACACTTTCCAGAGAGTGCCAAGGGCACAAAGGTCATCAGCCGTGCTAGTTGTCAGAGACTCCAGGACTACCACTTCAGCACCTGCAGCAACTCCCACGGTTGTACCTCCAGTGTCAACCCATCCAGCTCCATAGACTTCTACCGAAGCATTTGCAGATGCCCTCCTCTCCACGCCATCTATGCACACCGGAGCGACAAGCTAGAAGACCCCTTCAGGAGCTCTCGGAGATCATGCCTAGAGTGCCGTATAGCACTATATGCTTTCAAACTTTTTGGTAACTTGTTTCCATAGGGGGAGAAAGAGTATAGACCATAGGCATTGAGAGAGAGAGAGAGTTCCTTGCTTTTTTGTTGGCTTCATTTTCCACTCTTGCTACTTTGATCCTTTGGTCATTTGATTCCTATGCTACAATTTGTGTTATACTCGTGAGATACTTATGTGATCATGTGTTTGATCACACTATGCTTAATGTGTGCTTCCATGTTTATATCCATGACTATTTATGTATGATCAATCACTTGTACTCTTGGTGATGAGCGCATGTTTTCTAACTCTTATCATTTTGAGCGCTCCACCAAGATGTATGTGATGGAAGAGCGACCCATGATCCTAATCGATTATGCATTTGCATTCAAAAGCAAATTTCAAATAATGCACAAATTTAGGGGGAGCTCTTGCTTATCACATACTTCTCAAAGCGACGATTTATTTCATTCATATTATCATTTGTCGAAGCTTTGATCTATATGTTGTCATCAATTACCAAAAAGGGGGAGATTGAAAGTGCAACTAATCCCCGGGCGATTTTGGTAATTCATAACAACATATAGCTCATTGAACTAATATCCATTCAAGTTTAATATTTTAGAAAGTTCAATGAATGGCATGGCATGGACTAGAGATGTGGACTCCTCAAAATGCTAAGGACACATATTGGCAAAAGCTCAAGACTCTTCATTTTTATATTTTAATGATCGAATATCACACTGAGTCCATAGGAAAGCCAATACTATCAAAAGGGGATGAGGTGTTGCTTAATGGTCTACTTGCTCAAAGTGCTTAGTGATATTGCTCCAAAACCCTCAACCACTTTCTCATTTCCAACTATGTCCAAAACTCAAAGTCAAACTCGGCCCCACCAAAATGATCCATCATCGAGTTCATTTGACATAGCCACTGTCAGAAACACTAACACTTCGGTCACTCCGATACAGATCTCGGTCTCACCGAGATGGCCTTGCAAACTCTCTATTTCCCTTTATAACATATTGGTCTCACCGAAATGAGCGATCGGTAACCGAGTTTGCTTGACCAACTCTCCGTTTTCTCTTTGCTAAAATCGGTCTCACCGAGTTCCAGCAATTGGCTTCACCGAGATGAGGTTTTTGCCCTAGCCCTAGCACGTCGGTCCCACAGAGATTCCTAATGTTCACATTTTGAACTAAATCGCTCTCATTGAGTTCTTCTATTCGGTCTAACCGAGTTGGGTCAAATGTGTGTAACAGTTGGATTTTGTGTGAAGGCTATATATACCCCTCCACCCCTTTCTCCATATGAGAGAGAGCCATCAGAATGTTCCTACACTTCCACTACTCATTTTCTGAGAGAGAACCACCTACTCATGTATTGAGACCAAGATATACTAATCCTACCACAAGAATCTTGATCTCTAGCGTTCCTCAAGTTGCTTTCCACTCAAATCATCTTTACACCATAGCCAAATCTATGAGAGAGAGTTGAGTGTCGGGGAGACTACAATTTGAAGCACAAGAGCAATGAGTTCATCATCAACATAACATCTATTACCTTTTGGAGAGTAGTGTCTCCTAGATTGGTTAGGTGTCGCTTGGGAGCCTCCGACAAGATTGTGGAGTCGAACCAAGAAGTTTGTACGAGCAAGGATATCGCCTACTTCATGAAGATCTACCCGAGTGAGGCAAGTTCTTCGTGGCGATGGCCATGGTGGGATAGACAAGGTTGCTTCTTCATGGACCCTTCATGGGTGGAGCCCCCCGTGGACTCGCGCAACCATTACCCTTCGTGGGTTGAAGTCTCCATCAATGTGGATGTACGATAGCACCACCTATCGGAACTACGCCAAAAATCTATGTGTCATCATTGCGTTTGCACTCTCCAAACCCTTCCCTTTACCTTCATATGCAATGTTTTACTTTCCGCTGCTACACTCCTAGAATTGCATGTGTAGGTTGATTGCTTGAGTTGTACTAGTTGCTAAAATCTGCCAACAACCAAAATTGGGAAAAGGTTAGATCTTTATTTGGTTAATTAGTCTAATCTCCCCCTCTAGACCTACTTTCGATCCTACAAAGGGTTTGATGTTCTTGCTATGCTTCCCTTGTGTGTTGCTTCCGTTCAGTTCATTGACGGTAGGATGAAGCTTTGCACAAAGTTCTGAAAATCGCTCAGCTCTAGCTGTCGACGATTTGCTAACAGTTATTTGGGCCTCAATATAGTCAAGAATAGTAAACCACCGCGTAAACAAGAGGGTACTGAAGATGCATGATCTTCTAGGGGGTCATGCATATTTGACGAAGTTTAGTGTGGGACTAGAGACTTTTAATTAAGTATCTTGTTTCACACCTCGAAACTTAATCTAGCATCAAGAATCATTGCCTATATTGTGGACGTAGGTTGCTAGTATTATTTGTTAAAACTGGTTAACGCGTAGCTAAAATTTTGTTTAAACTGACCAGAGGACGTCTAACTTTGCAGATTATGCATATCATGTGGATAGCCTTCGTCGTGATAATGAGTTTATGTATGGGATGGTTATATGTAGTAATGTTAAGTGGCATGCGCGTCACGGAATGATGGCTGGAGCCACGATATTGCCACATTAATGTAAATATCGTAGAGATAGCCTACAAGTTACGGGTGACGATGGCGAACATACACGGAGGATCCCGACGTGGAGAAGGTGTACTTAGCATGGGAGGAGGAGTTATAATTTTGTGCCACGGCGGAATTTCTGAATTTGGTGCCACATGCAACGTTTTCTGAAATTGCCGCCACAACAATGTTTTTGAAACGGTTGCCACGACAACAAAATATTGGCCATCGTGATGCTTCAACAAAAGATTGAAGACGATCATGGAGGATTCCTAGCGCACAGGGATATACCAAATCATGCTTTTACGAATTGCATGAGATGTTTATCCCTTTGTTGTTTGCACCCTTCATTGCACAATAGTCAATTATTAGGGTGATTGCTACTTCTTGAGCTTGCGTTGGTTTTTCCCTTGAAGAGTAAAGGGTGATGCAACAAAGTAGAGATAAGTATTTCCCTCAGTTAAGAACCAAGGTATCAATCTAGTAAGAGATACAAGCAAGTCTCCAATCTATGCACCTGCACAAACAATCAAACACTTGCACCCAACGCGATAAAGGGGTTGTCAATACCTGCACGGTCACTTGCAAAGGTGAGATCTGATAGAGATAGATATAAAATATTACTTAAATGTAAAAAAAATAAAAGTAAATAAATTGCAGCAAGGTATTTTTGGGTTTTTTGGTTTATAGATATGAAAATATATGATGGAAAATAGACTCGGGGGCCATAGGTTTCACTAGAGGCTTCTCTCTTGAAGGAAAATAATATAGTGGGTGAACAAATTAATGTCAAGCAATTGATAGAAAAGCGCAAAGTTATGAAGATATCCAAGGCAATGATTATGAATATAGGCATCACGTCTGTGTCATGTAGACCGACTCCTCCCTGCATCTACTACTATTACTCCACACATCGACCGCTATCCAGCATGCATCTAGAGTATTATGTTCAAAAGAGCGGAGTAACGCCTTAAGAAAGATGACATGATGTAGAGGGATAAACTCAAGCAATATGATGAAACCCCCATCTTTTTACCCTTGATGGCAACAATACAAATATGTGCACCGCTACCCCTACTTTGTCACCGGGTGAGGACACGGCAAGATTGAACCCAAAACTAAGCACCTCTCCCATTGCAAGAAAAACCAATCTAGTTGGCAAAACCAAACCGATAATTTGAAGAGAAATACAAAGATATCAAATCATGCATATAAGAATTCAGAGAAGATTCAAATAATATTCATAGATAAGCTAATCATAAATCCACAATTCATCGGATCTTGACAAACACACCGCAAAAGAAGATTACATCAGATAGATCTCCAAGAACATCGAGGAGAACATTGTATTGAAAATCAAAGAGAGAGAAGAAGACATCTAGCTACTAGCTATGGACCCGTAGGTCTGTGGTAAACTACACACACTTCAACGGAAGGGCAATAGAGTTGATGTATATGCCCTCCGTGATTGAATCCCCCTCCGGTAGGATGCCGGAAAAGGCCCCAAGATGGGATCTCATGGGAACAGAAGGTTACGACGGCGGAAAAGTTTTGGTGGAAGCTTCTGTTGGTTTGGGAATATTTTTGAATTTATAGGCCAAAGATTAGGGTTGGAAGACTCCTGTGGGCCCACAAGCTAGCCCCCCCCTAGGGTGCACCCTGAGGGATTGTGGAGTCCTTGGGACTCTTCTGACATCCTCTCCAAGTCCTGCGTGTGTCTTCTGGTCCAAGAAAAATCATCGTAAAGTTTTATTTTGTTTGGACTCCGTTTCATATTCCTTTTCTGTAAAACTCAAAAATAGAAACTGGCACTGGGCTCTCGGTTAATAAGTTAGTCCCAATGATAATATAAAATAGCATATTAATGCATATAAAACATCCAAAACAGATAATATATGTGGCATTCCGGCTCAGAGAAACCTGAACACCCTATATTCTAGCCCAGAGATCGAGTTGAAGTCTTCTGGAATACGACATTGCTTAGCATAGAAAAAATCAGCTCTTTATTACAATCTATTTGGGTACAAGGGTTACATCGGCACGGCGACACTATGTCTGCCACAGTTGCTCTATGCAAGTAGCAGAACACCTTGAAGTAGCAGAATAACTTCTAGCAGTGGAACAACAACGATGGTGGTGAACTCCACTCCACAGGGACTCTGGCTGGAACGCTTATCCTAGCTCGCAAACAAGGAATCCACGGCAAGCAAGCAATCAATCCGGGATGACCTGCAAACTGGCATGACATGCCAGGTCAGTACATTGAATGTACTTGCACACTCACAATAACCAAAAGCATTCAAGACAAACAACAACATGGCAATTACATGATTAGCAGGAATTATCATGAGATCATCATAACAACATGGCATGAACAACATGAACATGGTACAACTCGAACGATATGAGCATGGCATAAACATATGAATCTGACAATACTAGCATGGAACATGATGACACTATCATGCACCACTTATTCTGCTCTGGTTACCTCGTAACCATCACATGCACAAACTTACCATCTCGGACATCACACGATCATCTCAGGATCAAATCAAGCTTGGTATAAACAATACCGTAGTAATCATTTCATGACCACCAAGAGCTTGACTTTTACCCTTGACTCTCGCACAACATCACGAATATCCAACAACTCGGTATCCTTGATACCACTGTGATCATTCACGGATCACAAACGGAACCATACTTGGTTCAACGGGTTACCTCGTAACCAAACGGTGATCATTCACGGATCATAGAACCAACTTATGTCATCATCGAACCAGGGTTGTTGTTAAGCACATCATTATTAATACTGTTGACCATAGTGGGACCAACTATGAACTGGGCCCTTATTCGCGGGCGCGGCTATCAATAGATTTAACACACACACTCTACAGAGGTAGCACACCTTACCCACACCACAGAACCCATGGTCTCGCACACCCATTCGGGTGGACCAACGGCGTTCCGACACAACCGATCTACTGCCATGGCACTCTCCCGGCCACTCCGACCAACTCCCCTTTGGGCTAAGTCATGGGTGGCCTAGCCTACCAAAGGCAAAACGGCACCGTAGTGGCAAATAAACGGTCCAAAACGGGGACAAGGTACCAGAACAACATCAGGCTCACAAGGCTTATGTCCGCCTACCTGATTAGGATACCACGCACCCATAACCTTCCCTAGTTGGAGGCACCGGCGAGAGGCATGACAATAAACCCAGTTAGGACCGTCCCATATCGGCAAATGTGGTTGCACTTGTCAGCTCGATATGGTGGCACCATGACTCAGCCAACATTTGTTCAAGTTCAATTAAGTCCAATTAAACTTGAATGCAATAAGTTGAGTCATATGAAAATAACATGATGCAACTACAATACATGAACATGATATCAACATAAGCATGGCTGTGCAACATCACTTTTTAATATATCAACAACAATAAATCAGAGATCTAACTGAGCATGGCATACTGACTAGCATGAATATAACAAGTATACACTTCTCAGAAACATAGCATGACCACTAGCATCAACAATAAATATCATGCAAGAACATATCAACAATGCTACCATGCAAGCATTTAACCCACTGTATGCAACGGAACATGCATATCAACAGCACTCGGGACAGACGATAGTCATGCAGTGAAGACCATCACCAACATCAACATGTACTACTAGCAAGCATAAGCATATGAAAGGAATAGTAGCAACTAGTACAATATAACCAGGTGCATAACAACATAGCAATAAAGTAAACACAGACCCATAAGCATCACCGAAACAACAATAACCATATTTTAAATAGGCAAACATTTATTGAGTATTCAAGTTGAAAACCATGGCTACTGCATGAATATCATGCAAGTGGGTATTGTGGCTTGCCTGGGGATGAAGAGTCCACTGAGAAGAAGTGCGGTGAAGCCGCAGAAGGAAACGTCGAACGGTTCTTTCTTGAAGTGGGCTGATTAGAGGCAAGGGCAAATTGGTCATTTTCACTATGGGACCACCTAGTGAAAATGCAACCAACAGAAAGATCTCGACGATACAAAGATGTGAGAGTTGGTTTCACCTCGATCGGACGGTTGGGAAGTTACGAAGGTTGGAAGATCAGGGACTATTGTGCAAAAATATCACCACCAATAGGTCCCTGAGTGGATAAGGCAGAAACGGATTTCAGAAAATACGCTTTCCAGAGAGGAAAGCGCATCTGTGCCTGAAGAACAACAGAAATACGCTTCTGAGAGGGGAAGACGTATTCTGGGAAATACGATTTTAAAGAACAGAAAGCGTACTCACCCAAAAGCGCTTCCACTTATGCGCCTGGGCCCGCGCATGGTCAACGTCTAAGAGGCTGACCGGTGGGGTCCTCATGACAGGAGGTCCAGGCGAGCGCCGTCTACTTCCTGCTCGTGCCCCTATCGGGACAGAGCAGGGGAAGCAGGGGAGGGGCGCCGGCGAGAGGCCTGGTCGGCTCAAGCCATCCTTGGCCAGGGCAAGGCCACCAGCGGGTGCAGCTCGGCCTATCACCTCCATCCCCGGGGAGAGCAGCCGCCGGGGAGGCCCGGAGCGACGGCAGCAAGCGAAGACAGGAGGAGGCAGAGGGCAGCGATCGACGGAGGCGGGGGCAGGTCCGACCGTCTCCGGCTACAAGAAGGCCACCGGGGAGCGCGAGATGGAGTGATGCTCCCTCCTAGAGCAGCAATGGCGCTAGAGGGGAACCAAGATGGCGACGGGTGGTGGTGGTTGGCGGCGGCCCTACTAGCTCTGGTGGGAAAAAGAAAGCGTGGGGAGGCTCAACGGGACAAGGGGGAGAGGGTGGAGGCCTCGGGAGGGGCAGAGAGGGCTCGAGGTGGCCGGAACAGAGAAGACCAGTGATGGCCAAGGCGAACTCCGGTGAAAAGAGGAGGGGGCTGAGGACTCCGGTGGGCTAGGGAGGCAAATGAGGAGTGGATGAGCCCCGGGAGGGCTCGGGGCACACTTATCTAGCCGAGGGGAGGGATCTAGAGCTCACGCACGAGCCCAATCTAAGATCCGATGGAGGTGCAGGGGAAGTTCACGCCATGGGCATGGCAACGGCAACGCATTTATGGCCAAATAGGAGGGGGTCCGAGCACGGGGTGATGAAGTTGATCACGGGGAAGCTCCAGGACATGGTTTGACGTCGAGAAGACGACGGGAACAGGGTCGATAACGAGCCAGAGCTTGCAATTTGCATGACATCAGCGTAATCACCACTCGCACTAGAGCAAACTCTGGGTTTTGGCCAGGTTGACCATGTCTAGTGGATAGACCGTCGTGCCCTTAGTCAAAACGAGGAAATAAATAGGTCTAGGGGCAAAGAAGTGATTCACACCTAGCTCCAAAACATTGCAACAAGAAGGTGTTTGTAACTTGCTGTGGCTCACATGTATGGAGTTAGACTCTGATCTTTGTCACTGCTTGAACAAGCACTAAGGTGATCCTGATTACCAAAAATCAACTTAAGAGGTGGAGTTTAGAAGGGGTTTGCTGTAGAAAGTGCCATAATGGCTAGATTTAGGTATTTGGATGATGCACTCACATACATGACTGGATTGAGCTGAGTTTGAGCATGGCCCAATGATTTGAATCTATGAAGATTCTCAATAAGGTTTCAGGCCATTTGGATGAACCAAAGTGGCACTTGCTTCACAGAGCTTCAATCTGATCAGAAATTTTGAAAAATTCCATAGGGCAAATGGAGTAATGTATTGAGCCACAACTTGGTGGAGGGAGTTTATATTGATAGTAGAATGTCCTGGTAAATTGGCAGCTTAATTGAATCAATATAAAATATAGTTGCTTCACAAACTGAAAATTTGGACATAATCCAAGAATTGAAGACGAGCTCACATGGAGGCATGAAATGAGCTCAACTTTTGTGGAGGGATATGATATGATGATATGAAGGACGATGCAAAATTGCAACTCATTTGGATATTCTTAGCTTGTACCTCCTTCACAAAGCTTCTTTTTGGACAGAAACTTTGGAAAATCATCAACAAATAATTACTAGGCAAATGAGGTTGTATTTTGGCATGTGGCAATGATATGGACAAGAAAAGATGTCCAAGGAGTTTTAGGTCAATTGGGCAAAGGAAAATAGCACTTGCTTCACAATGTGCCATTTAGGGCAGAATAGGAAAAGAATTATTTGAGGATTATTTTTTAACATGGCAATGAAAAGTTTTGCCATATTTGATAAAGATATGACCCAAAAAATTTATGAGAATTATTTGGAAATTTTAGGAGTGAGGCAAATATGGGTTGCTTCACAACCTAGGGCAAATTGAGTTACCTTCAATAGAAAAGGAATATTCCCAATAAAAAAGAATACTGGGATTTGATCCAAGGTGGAAAATGGAAAGGTCTAGGGAAGGATAGGGGGATGACAAGCCACTCTGGAAAGAAAGAAGTGGTCATCTTCTTCAGTTTCCAGACCACATAGCCACGGAAAAAGAAAACTCAGGCAAAAACCTCAGAAAATCAAAAAAAGGCCAAAAATCAGGTTGTTAGAACTCTTACCCCCTTAAAGAAATCTCATCCTCGAGATTTGGTTGCTCAGGGAACAAGTATGAATATACTGACTTAAGGAAACCGTTTCCAACTCGGGTATCCTTTTTCCTTTATTGTTGTTCCCACTAATTCGTTGTCTGGCTAGCCCTGGGGTGGTTTGCTTTACTGTATCCACATTCTGGGGTGGTTTGCTTGTTCATGCTTATACAGGCTCCAATTATTCATATATGTTGACTTGGTTGAGTGAGATTTGTTATCATGCTAAAATATATGCCCGTCTCACAAGTCCGAGAGTGAAATCCGCTGGGTGTGTCATCCGACACTGACAACCTTTCATGAAGTCGTGATCAGGTTTTTCTGATGAAAACCCAAGCTCTCACTCCTTGCATTGGGTTTCTAAACTAACTGTGGATCCTTTGGGTTCCAAAATAGTGATGTGAATCATAACCGTTTCCTGACAGATTCTGACTTATCGCACGAACTTCTGAATTATTTAGACTAGTTCCACTATCTTGAGTGTCAGATCGGTTCCAAATATTTGACTGTCGCTTGTCGTGGCCAGCATGAAGGGGTATGACCTTTTTTATAATATCCTCAGACTTGACTGACGGTGGGTGCTGGCAGAATTTTTTTGTTCATGACAGGCTGCCTTCTTGATGCTTCCCATAAGTGAGGGCCCATGCTTCGAGATTGTTATTTCACCTTCTGATTATTCATTCTGTCGGCATATCCATGGGGATAGTGGGCTGTGTGATGCTTTACCATAGTTGCTGGACTCCAACTATTGAATTGACCCTTAGTCTGACTTGACAGACTCGGATATTTGATACTTACAAATCTGAGCATATACTGTTAACTGAGCAGGTCGTCTAGATAGGGGTCCTTACCAAAATTTGAGTAGACCCCGCAGGTGAATATTCATGGTGGTTAATACTAACTCAGACTGTCCGGGGTATCTGCACTATGTGGGTCATGCAACAATTTTCATACCTGTATTTCCAGTCTTGCTCCTTCATTATTGGTTTCTTTATCTGGATCCTTTGCTGAAAGAGCTGGGTCATATTTTGATTCTTCGTATGACGATAGGTACTGTCGGGTCCAATATTCGGCAATCATAACGTATCCTCATTCTTCTATCATAGTAATATTGTTTAAATGGTAGGTTCATCATTTCTCAAGTTCTGACCATTGGGAAATGATCATTCGAACCCAGAGAAAGAAGACAAGGGCTCATCAGGGTCACATTCCAGGTTCACAGGTACTTGTACTGAGCTCATTGACGTCATCAATCCTCATAATCCTTTGTCACACTGCGGTGTATACTGGCTTTCTTATATTAACAATCCTCACATGGTTGTCAGATCCTCGTTCGAGTGACTTGCAAGACCTTGGTGGTATGCTTACCGTATATATATATATATGAGAATCTGATTCCCGAGACAAACGTGTGCTCTAACTGATTCTTGCTTCGGACCAAACTGTTGCGGATCTGATTCTTGGGATTCACTGCCATATGCTGTCAATTCACAGTGTACTACCTTGTACCAATGCCTTACTGAGGAAGATTGGATGGCTTGTGCTCGAAACTTTCATCAGACAGCTTGCCGAAGAAGACTGGGTATCGTGCTTCAGAAGCTTACCCCATTAAAGACTTTGTTGGGGAAAGACTCGGTACCTTATGCTGGAAGCTTTTGCGGTTGCTTACTTAAGAAGACAGGGTACCTTGCACGGGAATTCATCCATTTATCATACTGAGGAAGATAGATGAATCTTTCCTTGGAAGCTTCTTTGGTTGCTTGCGAGGGAAGATTGGGTTGCTTACACCAGAAGCTTCTTATTGTGATACACGGACCGATTACCACAGATACATACCATCTTAATATTTCTACTGTCGATTTCTTGTATGAAACGGGGTTTTGCAGGACTATCATCCCTTTTGAGTATTAAATACATGCCATATTTTTCCTTGCTTCCGGGCATATCATGTTTCAAAATCATCCTTAACAAAGAATCAAACTTGTATCTGAGTCATACCTTTGACTGATAATATTCTGTCAATCTTGCACACAATTTATCTTCTTGTTGATTTGATCATTTCTGCTATGAAGAGTGCACACTAAGGCAAACTTGATTATCCGTATCGCGATCAGATACCCAAAATCTCAATACAGCCTGCTGAGAATTCCATATTGTTGTGAGGAGTGCACGTTAATGCAAACTTTATCCTGATAGACCATCCAGGATATCTTTTGCATTCAGACAAGATATTCCCAATTTTACTGCAGTTGGCTGATAACTCCATTCTATTTAGCCAAGTTTCCAAATATATGCATTCATTGCTGAATCTTTGGGTCCGGTGTTGGTTGACGAGCAACTTTAATAAGGGGAAATATGTAACACCAAAGGCCCAAAGAAAGAAACGACGAAAACAAAAGCACACAAGCATACTACTACTAATAATAATAATATCAAGCAATCATCACATATTAATGCTACTCACACAATAATATGCATGCATTCCTAAGCACACAAATCTCGTGGAAACTCCAGCATACGGTCTAATATGCTGTGATGGTGTGCACGAAAGTGAAATCCAGGTGTGGAAGGAGTTGGTGTAACCAAGGCTACACTAAGCGCTGGCTGAACATCGGCTGGATCAGGATGGATATAGAGGCGAGGATGGACTTGGTGATCAGGTACCAAGACATAGCGGTCACGACTACCTCATCATAAAGAGTACGAAAGGGAATTGTACATGTCCAAAGAATGGAATGATAGGGCAAAATAGCAGAGGAAAAGCAAGGCTTGCTGGCATTGCCCTCTTATGATAACAAAGATCAGTAAGGGTTGCCAAAGGGACGAGATAGAGGGCACGATTCGGGATAGAGACAAGTCTATCACCGAAATAAATATGGGTGGATGGCGGAAAGATATCAACGTGATACCTGAACAGAATTCCTGCAAATGGTGTCTGGAACACTCGGTACCAGGGCATCACTCTGCTGGGACAGAGATGATGACGAACACCAAAGAGCAGGCATGCAAAGGAAGAGGATGCAGGTAGTGGATCGAAACCGATACCACCTACACTCAAAAGATTAACCATTAGCGACTAAATAATAATCTATATGCATGCTATGTGACAAACAAATGCAGCAATCAAGTGCAACAAACCAACTGGGCTTAACACTACCACAATCTAATGTTCGCGCGGGCTAGGGCGTCCTACAACAAGACCTGCTCTGATACCAAGCCTATGGCACCTCGGCTCAGAGAAACCGCAACACCCTGTATTCCAGCCCAGAGATCGAGATGAAGTCTTCTAGAATATGACACTGCTTATCATAGAACAAATCAGTTCTTTATTACAATCTATTTGGTACAAGGGTTACATCAGCACGGCGACACTATGCCTGCCACAGTTTCTCTATGCAAGTAGCAGAACATCCTAAAGCAGCGGAATAACTTCTATCAGAAAAACAATGACAACGGTGGTGAACTCCACTCCGCAGGGAATCTGGCTGGAACGCATACCCTAGCTCGCAAACAAGGAATCCACAGCAAGCAAGCAATCAATCCAGCATGACCTACAAACTAGCATAACATGCCAGGATAGTACATTGAATGTCCTTGCAAGTTCACAATAACCAGAAGCATTCGAGATAAACAACAGCATGGCAATTACAGGATTAGCAAGAATTATCATGAGATCATCATAAGAACATGGCATGAATAACATGAACATGGTACAACTAGAATGATATGAGCATGGCATAAACATATGCATCTGACGATACTAGCATGCAACATGATGACACTATCATGCACCACTTATTCTGCTCGAGTTACCTCGTAACCATCACATGCACAAACTTACCATCTCGGACATCACACGATCATATCAGGATCAAATCTAGCTTGGTATAAGCAATACCGCAATAATCATTTCATGACGACCAGGAGCTTGACCTTTACCCTTGACTCTCGCACAACATCAGAATATCCAACAACTCGGTATCCTTGATACCACTGTGATCATTCACAGATCACAAATGGAACCATACTTGGTTCAACGGGTTACCTCGTGACCAAACGGTGATCATTCACGGATCACAAAACCAACTTATCTCATCATCGAACTGGGGTTGTTATTAAGCACATCATTATTAATACTGTTGACCCATAGTATGACCAAATACGAACTGGGCCCTTATCCGCAGGCGCGGCTATTGATAGATTTAACACACACACACACACACACTCTACAGAGGTAGCACACTTTACCCACACCACAGAACCCATGGCCTCACACTACCATTCGGGTGGGCCAACGGTGTTCTGATACAACCGATTTACTGCCATGACACTCTCCCGTCCACTCCGACCAACTCCCCTTTGGGCTAAGTCATGGGTGGCCTCATCCTACCAAAGGCAAAACGGCCATCGTCGTGGCAAATAATCGGTCCCAAACGGGGACAAGGTACCATAACAACAACAGGATCACAAGGCTTATGTCCGTCTACCTGATCAGGGTAGCGTGCGCCAATAACCTTCCCTAGTTGGAGGCACCGGCGAGAAGCATGACAATAAACCCAGTTAGGACCGTCCCATACTGGCAAATTTGGTTGCACTTGTCTGCTCGATATGGTGGCACCATGAGTCAGCCAATAGTTGTTCAAGTTCAATTAAGTCTGGTTAAACTTGAATGCAATAAGCTGAGTCATATGAAAATAACATGATGAAAATACAATACATGAACATGATACCAACATAAGCATGGCTGTGCAACATCACTTGTTAACAACAATATATCAGAGATCTGACTGAGCATGGCATACTTACTAGCATGAACATAACAAGTATACACGTCTCAGAAACATAGCACGACCACTAGCATCAACAATAAATATGATACAAGAACATATCAACAATGCTACCATGCAAGCATTTAACCCATTGGAGGCAACAGAACATGCATAGCAACGGCACTCGGGACAGACGATAGTCATGCACTTAATACCATCACCAACATCAACATGTACTACTAGCAAGCATAAGAATATGAAAGGAATACTAGCAACTAGTACAAGATAACCAGGTGCATAACAACATAGCAAGAAAGTAAACACAGGCCCATAACAACATAGCAAGAAAGTAAACACAGGCCCATAAACATAGCAAGAAACAACGATAACCATATTTTAAACATGCAAACATTTATTAATTATTCAAGTTGAATACCATGGCTGCTGCATGACTATCATGCAAGTGGGTATTGTGGCTTGCCTGGGGATGAAGAATCCACCGAGAATAAGTGCGGTGAAGCCTCGGAACGAAACACCGAACGGTTCTTTCTCGAAGGGGCCTGATTAGAGTCAAGGGAAAACTGGTCATTTTCATTGTGGGACCACATAGTGAAATAGAACCAACAGAAAGAGCTCGACGATACGAAGATGTGAGCGTTGGTTTCATCTTGATCGGATTTACAGTTGAGAAGTTACGAAGGTTGGAAGATCATGGACTATTCTGCAAAAATATCACCACAAAATAGGTCCCTGAGTGGATAAGGCGGAAACGGATTTCAGAAAATACGCTTTCCAGAGAGGAAACCTCATTTGTGCTTGAAGAACAACGGAAATACGCTTCTGAGGGGGGAAGACATATTCTGGGAAATACGCTTTTAAAGAACAGAAAGCGTACTCACCCAAAAGTGCTTCCACTTATGTGCTTGGGCCCGCTCATAGTCAACGCCTGAGAGGCTGACCAGTGGGGTCCACGCGGCAGGGGGGGTCCAGGTGAGCGTTGTCTTCTTCCTGCCCATGCCCCGATCGGGACAAAGCAGGGGAAGCAGGGGAGGGGCGCCGGCGAGAGGCCCGGTCGGCTCAGGCCGTCCCTGGTCGGGGCAAGGCCACCAGCGGGCGCGGCTCGGTGTACCGCCTCCATCCTTGGGGAGAAGGCTCTCGGTGCTAGAGCGGCTAGCGAGGGAATAGTGGTAGTGGGGGAGGTGAGCAAGGCGAGGGTACACGGGGGCATAGTGAGATCATGAAGAGTGACCTCGAGAGCTCCGGCAAGATGGAGATGGAGTGGTCCTAGGGGAGAGGGAGAGGAGGTGAGGCATGCTATACAGCGGCGGTGACAATGACTACACACTACACAAGGTGAGGCTGACTTTGGTAGCCTGAACACGCTGCCTGGACTAGTGTCACCTCGGGCGAGGGTCTTGTCACTTAACTATGAGGACCAGATGAATAATATTTTGACCAACAAGTGTACTACTCCAGTTGTACTACTACTAGTAGTAACATACGGAGTAGTACTGAATAGCGGAAATAGGTTGTGCTAGCATGCCTCTGGGTTCATTTCATCCTCCCGAGAGAATCCATATTGCGAGCAGAACCAAATTCTCGTGCATGCAGAACCAAATTCTCGGAGTGACAAATCCTAATCTCGATCTATGCCAACCCAACAAACACCTTCGGAGATACCTTTAGAGCATCTTCATAATCACCTAGTTACGTTGTGACGTTTGATAGCACACAAGGTATTCCTCCAGTATCCGGGAGTTGCATAATCTCATAGTCGAAGGAATATGTATTTGACATGAAGAAAGCAATAGCAATAAAAATGAATGATCAATATGCTATGCTAACGGATGGGTCTTGTCCATCACATCATTCTGCTAATGATGTGATCCCGTTCATCAAACGACAACACATATCTATGGTTAGGAAACTTAACCATCTTCGATTAACGAACTAGTCTAGTAGTCTTACTAGGGACACGGTGTTTTGTCTATGTATCCACACATGTATCAAGTTTCCGGTTAATACAATTCTAGCATGAATAATAAACATTTATCATGAAATAAGGAAATATAAATAACAACTTTATTATTGCCTCTAGGGCATATTTCCTTCAGTCTCCCACTTGCACTAGAGTCAATAATCTAGTTCACATTGCCATGTGATTTAACACCAATAGTTCACATCTTTATGTGATTAACACCCATAGTTCACATCGCCATGTGACCAACACCCAAAGGGTTTACAAGAGTTAATAATCTAGTTCACATCGCTATGTGATTAACACCCAAAGGGTACTAAGGTGTGATCCTATTTTGCTTGTGAGAGAAGTTTAGTCAACGGGTCTGTCACATTCAGATATGTATGTATTTTGCAAATTTCTATGTCTAGAATGCTCTGCATGGATATACTCTTGCTAATTGCTCCCACTTTCAATACGTATCCAGATTGAGACTCAGGGTCAGCTGGATCGGTGTAAAAGCATGCATCAACGTAACCCTTTATGACAAACTCTTTGTTACCTCCATAACCGTGAAACAATTCCTTAGTCCTCTTTAGGTACCTAAGGATAATTTTGACCGTTGTCTAGTGATCTACTCCTAGATCACTATTGTACCCCCTTGCCAAACTCATGGCAAGGTACACAATAGGTCTGGCACATAGCATGTCATACTTTATAGAACCTATGGACGAGGCATAGGGAATGACTTCCATTCTCGCTCTATCTTCTGCTGTGGTCGGGTTTTGAGTCTTACTCAACTTCACACCTTACAATACAGGCTAGAATTCCTTCTTTGACTGATCCATTTTGAACTCCTTCGAAATCTTGTCAAGGTGTGTGCTTTGTGAAAGTCCTATTAAGCGTCTCAATCTATCTCCATAGACCTTGATGCCCAATACATAAGTAGCTTTACCGAGGTCTTTTATTGAAACATTCTTATTCAAGTATCCTTTTAAGCTATCCAGAAATTATATATCATTTCCAATCAGCAATATTTCATCCACATGTAATATTAGAAATGCTACAGAGCTCCCACTCACTTTCTTGTAAATACAAGCTTCACCGTAAGTCTGTATAAAACCATATGCTTTGATCACCTCATCAAAGCGTATATTCCAACTCCGAGATGCTTGCACCAGTCCATAGATGGATCGCTGGAGCTTGCACACTTTGTTAGCACCTTTAGGATCGACAAAACCTTCTAGTGGAATCATATACAACTCATCTTTAAGAAATCCATTAAGGAATGCAATTTTGACGTCCATTTGCCAAATTTCATAAAATGCTGCAATTGCTAACATGATTCGGACAGACTTAAGCATCACTATGAGTCAGAAAGTCTCATCATAGTCAACTCCTTGAACTTGTAAAAAACCCTTTTTGGCGACAAGTTTGAGCTGTGTAGATAGTAACACTACCATCAGTGTATGTACTCTTAAAGATCCATTTATTCTCAATGGCTTGCCGATCATTGGTCAAGTCCACCAAAGTCCACACTTTGTTCTCATACATGGATCCTATCTCAGATTTCATGGCCTCAAGCCATCTATTGAAATCTGGGCTCATCATTGTTTCTCATAGTTCGTAGGTTCGTCATGGTCTAGTAACATGACTTCCAGAACAGAATTACCATACCACTCTGGTGTGGAACATGCTTTGTTCGACCTACGATGTCCAGTAGTAACTTGATCTAAAGTTTCATAATCATCATCATTAGCTTCCTCTCTAGTTGTTGTAGACACTACGGGAAACAAATTTCTCTGATGTGCTACTGTCCAATTCGAGAGAAGGTACAATTACCTCATCAAGTTCTACTTTCCTCCCACTCACTTCTTTCAAGAGAAACTCCTGCTCTAGAAAGGATACATTCTTAGCAACAAAGATCTTGCCTTCGGATCTGTAGTAGAAGGAGTACCCAACAGTTTCTTTTGGGTATCCTATGAAGACGCACTTCTCTGATTTGGGTTTGAGCTTATCAGGCTGAAGCTTTTTCACATAAGCATCAGAACCCCAAACTTTAAGAAACGACAGCTTAGGTTTCTTGCCAAACAATAGTTCATATGGTGTCGTCTCAACGGATTTAGACGGTGCCCTATTTAACGTGAATGCAGCTGTCTCTAATGCATAATCCCAAATGATAGTGGTAAATAGGTAAGAGACATCATAGATCGCACCGTATCTAATAAAGTATGATTACAACGTTCAGACACACCATTACACTGTGGTGTTCCAGGTGGCGTGAGTTGTGAAACTATTCCACATTGTTTTAAATGATGGCCAAACTCGTAACTCAAATATTCGCCTACGCGATCAGATCGTAGAAACTTTATTTTCTTGTTGGGATGATTTTCCACTTCACTCTGAAATTCTTTGAACTTTTCAAATGTTTTAGACTTGTGTTTCATTAAGTAGATATACCCATATCTGCTCAAATCATCCGTGAAGGTCAGAAAATAATGATACCTGCCACGAGCCTCAACACTCATCGAACCGCATACATCGGTATGTATTATTTCCAATAAGTCAGTGGCTCGCTCCATTGTTTCGGAGAAGAGAGTCTTAGTCATCTCGCCCATGAGGCATGGTTTGCAAACATCAAATGATTCATAATCAAGTGATTCCAAAAGTCCATCCGCAAGGAGTTTCTTCATGCGCTTTACACCAATATGACCTAAACAGCAGTGCCACAAATAAGTTGCACTATCATTATCAACTTTGCTTCTTTTGGCATCAATATTATCAATATGGGTATCACCAAGATCGAGATTCAACAGAAATAGACCACTCTTCAAGGGTGCATGACCTTAAAAGATATTACTCATATAAATAGAACAACCATTATTCTCTGATTTAAATGAATAACCGTCTCGCACTAAACAAGATCCGCATATAATGTTCATGCTCAACGCTGGCAACAAATAACAATTACTTAGGTCTAAAACTAATCCTAAAGGTAGATGTAGAGGTAGCGTGCTGACAGCGATCACATCGACCTTGGAACCATTCCCGACGCGCATCGTCACCTCGTCCATAGCCAATCTTCGTTTAATCCATAGTCCTTGTTTCGAGTTACAAATATGAGCAACCGAACCAGTATCAAATACCCAGGCACTACTACGAGAATTAGTAAGGTACACATCAATAACATGTATATCAAATATACCTTTGTTCACTTTGCCATCCTTCTTATCCGCCAAATATTTGGGGCAGTTCCGCTTCCAGTGACCAGTCCCTTTGCAGTAGAATCACTCAGTTTCATCCTTGGGTCTAGATTTGGGTTTCTTCTCGGGAGTGACAACTTGCTTGTCATTCTTCTTGAATTTCCCCTTCTTACCCTTGACTTTCTTCTTGAAACTAGTGGTCTTGTTAACCATCAACACTTGATGCTCCTTCTTGATTTCTACCTCCGCAACCTTTAGAATTGCGAAGAGCTCGGGAATAGTCTTTTCCATCCCATGCATATTGTAGTTCATCACGAAGCCTTTGTAGCTTGGTGGTAGTTATTGAAGAACTCTGTCAATGACACAATCATCTGGAAGATTAACTCCCAGCTGAGTCAAGTGATTATGGTACCCAGACATTTTGAGTATGTGCTCACTAACAGAATTGTTCTCCTCCATCTTGCAGCTATAGAACTTGTTGGAGACTTCATATCTCTCAACTCTGGCATTTTCTTGAAATATTAACTTCAACTCCTAGAACATCTCATATGGTTCATGACGTTCAAAACGTCTTTGAAGTCCCGGTTCTAAGCCGTAAAGCATGGCACACTGAACTATCGAGTAGTCATCACCTTTGCTCTGCCAGACGTTCTTAACGTCATCAGTAGCATCTGCAGCAGGCCTAGCACCTAGCGGTGCTTCCATGAAGCAATTCTTCTATGCAGCAATGAGGATAATCCTCAAGTTACGGACCCAGTCCATGTAGTTGCTGCCATCATCTTTCAACTTAGCTTTCTCTAGGAATGCATTAAAATTCAAGGGAACGGTAGCATGGGCCATTGATCTACAACAACATAGACATGCAAAATACTATCAGGTACTAAGTTCATGATAAATTAAAGTTCAATTAATCATATTACTTAAGAACTCCCACTTAGATAGACATCCCTCTAATCATCTAAGTGATCACGTGATCCAAATCAACTAAACCATGTCCGATCATCACGTGAGATGGAGTAGTTTTCAATGGTGAACATCACTATGTTGATCATATCTACTATATGATTCACGCTCGACCTTTTGGTCTTAGTATTCCGAGGCCATATCTGCATATGCTAGGCTCCTCAACTTTAACCCGAGTATTCTGCGTGTGCAAAACTGGCTTGCACCCATTGTATGTGAATGTAGAGATTATCACACCCGATCATCATGTGGTGTCTTGGCACGATGAACTGTAGCAACGGTGCATACTCAGGGAGAACACTTGTAAATTCTAAGTCGTAAAGCATGGCACACTGAACTAATGAGTAGTCATCAACACGCGACTGCCAGGCATTCATAATGTCTGTAGTTGCTAAGGCAGGTGGTACACCTAGTGGTGCATCAAGGACATAATTCTTTTGTGCAGCAATGAGGATTCCTCAAGTTACAGACCCCGTCCGTGTAGTTGCTACCATCATCTTTCAACTTACCTTTCTCTAGGAACGTATTAAATTCAAGGGAACGGTAGCACGGGCGATTGATCTACAACATAGATATGCAAAAACTATCAGGACCAAGATCATGATAAATTAAGTTCAATTAATCATATTACTTAAGAACTCCCACTTATATAGACATCCCTCAAGTCATCTAAATGATACATGATCCAAATAACCTAAACCATGTCCGATCATCACATGAGATGGAGTAGTCATCAATCATGAACATCTCTATGTTGATCATATGCACAATATGATTCACGTTCGACCTTTCGGTCTCTAGTGCTCCGAGGCCATATCTGTATATGCTAGGCTCGTCAAGTTTAACCCGAGTATTCCGCATGTGCAAAACTGGTTTGCACCCGTTGTATTTGAACGTAGAGCTTATCACACCCGATCACCATGTGGTGTCTCAGCACGAAGAACTTTCGCAACAGCGCATACTCGGGGAGAACACTTATACCTTGAAAATTTAGTAAGGGGTCATCTTATAATGCTGCCGCCGTACTAAGCAAAATAAGATGCATAAAGATAAACATCACATGCAATCAAAATATGTGACATGATATGTCCATCATCATCTTGTGCTTTTGATCTCCATCACCAAAGCAACATCATGATCTCCATCGTCACCGGCTTGACACCTTGATATCCATCGTAGTGGCGTGGTTGTCTTGCCAACTATTGCTTCTACGACTATCGATACCGCTTAGTGATAAAGTAAAGGAATTACATGGCAATTGTATTTCATACAATAAAGCGACAACCATAAGGCTCCTGCTAGTTGTTGATAACTTTAACAAAACATGATCATCTCATACAACAATGTATACCACATCATGTCTTGACCATATCACATCACAACATGCCCTACAAAAACAAGTTAGACGTCCTCTACTTTGTTGTTGCAAGTTTTACGTGGCTGCTTCGGGCTTCTACCAAGAACGGTTCTTACCTACGGCACAAAACCACAATGGTGATTTATCAAGTTTGTTGTTTTAACCTTCGCAAGGACCGTCCGCAGTCAAATTCAATTAAACTAAAGTTGGAGAAATAGACACCCGCCAGCCACCTTTATGCAAAACTAGTTGCATGTCTGTCGGTGGAATCAGTCTCATGAACGCGGTCATGTATGGTCCGGGCCGCTTCATCCAAAAATACTGCCGAATCAAAATAAGACATTGGTGGTAAGCAGTATGACAATCACCGCCCACAACTCTTTGTGTTCTACTCGTGCATATCATCTACGCATAGACCTGGCTCGGATACCACTGTTGGGAAACTTAGCATGCAATTCAAAAAAAATTCCTATGCTCACGCAAGATCTATCTAGGATATGCATAGCAACCAGGGGGGGAGAGTGTGTCCACGTACCCTCGTAGACCAAAAGCGGAAGCGTTTAGTTATTGTGGTTGATGTAGTCGAACGTCTTCTTGTTCCGACTGATCGAGTACCGAACGTACGGCACCTCTGAGTTCTTCACACTTTCAACGCAATGACATCCCTTGAGCTCTTGATCCAGCAGAGGGTCGAAGGAGTAGATGAGTTCCATCAGCCGGCGTAGTGACGGTGATGGTGATATGATCCGTGTAGGGATTTGCCTAAGCACCGTGAGAATATGACCGGTGGTGTAAACTGTGGAGGGGGGCACCGCACACGGCTTGGAGCAATTGGTGTGTCTCATAGGGGCGCCCCCAGTATATAAAGGAGGGAGGGAGAGCAGGCCGGCCTAGGCACGCCCCAAGTGGGAGGAGTCCCACTTGGACTCCTAGTCCAATTCGGGCCCCCTTCCTTTTACCGAAGGGGGAAAGGGGGGAGGAGAGGGAGGAGGAGAAGGCAAGGGGGGGCGCCACCCCCACCCCTTGTCCAATTTGGTTTCCCCTTGGTGGGGGGTGTGCCAGCCCCTTGTGGGCTGGTGTGCCTCCCTCCTATGGCCCATATGGCCCATATCTTCCACCGGGGGGTTTTGGTAACCCCTCCGGTACTCCGGTATGTACCCGATACACTCTATGGAACCCTTCCAGTGTCTGAATACCACCTTCCAATATATCAACCTTCACCTCTCGACCATTTCAAGACTCCTCATCATGTCCGTGATCTCATCTGGGACTCCGAACAACCTTCAGTCACCAAAACACATAAATCATATAGTACATATCATCATCGAACGTTAAGCGTGTGGACCCTACGGGTTCGAGAACTAAGTAGACATGACCAAGACACCTCTTAGTCAATAACCAATAGCGGAACCTGGATGCTCACATTGGTTCCCACATATTCTTCGAAGATCTTTATCGGTCGTACCGTAATGACAACATAGGTTATTCCCTTTGTCATCGGTATGTTACTTGCCCGAGATTCGATCATCGGTATCTTCATACCTAGTTCAATCTCATTACCGAAAAGTCTCTTTACTCGTTCCGTAATACATCATCCTGTAATTAACTCATTAGCCACATTGCTTGCAAGGCTTATTATGATGTGCATTACCGAGAGGGCCCAGATATACCCCTCCCATACTCAGAGTGACAAATCCTAATCTCGATCTATGCCAACCCAACAAACAACTTTGAAGATACCTGTGGAGCATCTTTATAATCACCTATTTACGTTGTGACGTTTGATAGCACACAAGGTATTTCTCTGGTATCCGGGAGTTGCATAATCTCATAGTCGAAGGATATGTATTTGACATGAAGAAAACAATAGCAATAAAACCGACCGATCAATATGCTATGCTAACGGATGGGTCTTGTCCATCACATCATTCTGCTAATGATGTGACCCCGTTCATCAAACGACAAGACATGTCTATGGTTAGGAAACTTAACCATCTTTGATTAACGACCTACTCTAGTAGAGGCTTACTAGTGACACGATGTTTTGTCTATGTATCCACACATGTATCAAGTTTCCGGTTAATACAATTCTAGCATGAATAATAAACATTTATCATGATTTAAGTAAATAAGGAAATAACAACTTTATTATTGCCTCTAGGGCATATTTCCTTCAAAGAGTTATAGACACGATAAGTATGCAAGTTTGAGCCATAACCAAGAAGAAAACCTTCATGTGCCTTAGGTGCAAACTTGGAACTATGATTCATGTCACGAATATAGCACGGTACACCAAAAACACGTAAATAAGAAACATTCGGTTTCTTGCGAGTGATGAGCTCATATGAAGGCTTCTTAAGGAATTTGTGAAGATAAACACGATTCACAACAGGACAAGCAGTGTTAATAGCATTAGCCCAGAAGCAAATGGGAGTTTTATACTCATTGAGCATTGTTCTCACCATCTCGATGAGAGTTCTATTCTTTCACTCAACAACTCCATTTTGTTGGGGAGTGTATGCGGCAGAGAACTCATGAGTTATACCATTTTCGTCAAGAAAACCTTTGATGTGAGTATTTTATAACTCAGTCCCATTGTCGCTTCTAACATGCTTAATTCACATATCATATTCATTTTGGGCCTTCTTGGCGAATCTTTTGAAGATGTCTTGGGTGCAGGTTTTGTCTTCGAGAAAGAATACCCAAGTGTAACGAGAGAAATCATCAACAATAACCTGACCATAATGACTACCTCTGAAACTTGCATAGTTTTGAGGTCCGAATAAGTCCATATGAAGAATTCCCAGAGGTCTTGTTGTGGTCATGATGGTTTTTGACGAATGATGCCTTATTGGCCAATTTACCGGCCTCACGCAACACAGAGACGATCCTTGTCAAATTTTACATCAGGAATGCCACCGAGATGATTTTTATTCATGAGAGTCTGCAATTTTCTCATACCTGCATGACCAAGTCTTTGGTACCATAACCATCCTTTGGTTTCTTTTACAGGCAAGCAAGTTTGGACTGAAGAACCCTTAGAGAAATCCACAATATATAAATCACCTTTTCTATTTCCCTCGAAGACGAAGGAATTGTGAGAGGCCATAAAGACGATGCATTTAGATATAGAGAATATAACTAGCATGCCTAGATCACAAAGCTTGCCAACTGACATGAGATTGAATCCAAGAGACGAAACAATTAAAACATCATCAATGTTCTTATCTTTGGATATAGCAATTTTACCTAACTCAATTACCATGCCCTTGTTGTTGTTGCCAAAAGTAATATACTTTAGAGATGAAGCAGTTAAGTTGGGGGAGAGAAATAATGACTTACCTCGGATTATATGATTAGTTCATCCACTATCCATTATCCATTCGGTACACCCGGAGACATATTCCTGCAGAGAAATTAGGATTTCTTAACCACCCACATCTTTGTAGGTGGCTTCGAAACAAGACAGCAAGCATGATATGATTTCTTTCGATAACCATAGTAGTTACTCGAAGAAGTGCCAGCATAATCGAATGAATATGCATTGAAATTCTTTCCAGACAAATGAGTATAGTTGTTGAATGAGGTATGCATACTCATTCTGTCAAACTGTTTTAAGGAAGTAACGAGCATTTTTTGCCTGCATGGTTAGTAAAGTAGTAATAGGCATGCTTAGATAGTTTGCCTAGGCACCCAAATATCTTTATTTGGGGGGCCATTACTGCTATTTGGTCCAACATAGCGAGCAACAACTTCACCATGTTGGTTTTTGAACAGCTTATAGTTGTCCAGATAATCATCATGAGAGTATTCAGGGATAGGAGAATCATATCCCTAAAGCAAAGCTGGGTCGAGCATTTTTCTCTTGGCAGGCACCCACAAAGTGCAAGGATATTGATCAGGTTCCTAGTAGGAGCCATTTTCATTCAGTTTCCTTTCGAAATCGATACCTTCCTGGGATTTTTGTGAAGAATGGATTTCTTCAGAACATCACACAGGGTTTGATGCCTTTTGAGAGACATGAAAATTGCTGTCTGAAGAAGATCCTTCAATCTAGCATTCTCATCAGACATAGAACCATTTTCCTCGACAGAGGGGTTAGCATTCATAGAATATTCAACATTTGATTCAGCATTGCTGCGTTCAAGGCATTTTAAGCAAGGTGGTATAAACACTTCAAGTTTCTCTTTGAGTTTTTGGGTGAGAAGAGAATTTTCTCTGATCAAGTCATCATGAGCCTCTCTCAGTGACTCGAGTTCCTATTTCCTTTTCAGGTAATCATAAGTCAATCTCTCGTGGTCAACCGAGAGAAAATCATGACGATTTGATAGTTCTTCCATTCATGACTTGAGAGCGGAATGCTCTTCTGTCAATGACTGATTTTTCTCCATCTCCTCAACCAACAACCCTATGATTTCCTGAGGGTTTTCTTAGTTTTCTCAAGAGAGTTTTGTTTTATATTAGCAATTTTGATCAGTTTAGCATGGTCATCCTCATTCAAAGAATATTGATCATAGGAGTGAACCTTGTGATGTTTGGAGGATACCTTTTCTTTCAAAGCTTTGGCCATGAAGCAGTACATAGGAGATTTGTCGTTGAATGCTTCTCGAAGAAGTTTGATGCAGGGGTGGAGGCCCATGCTATACCAGCCATGCTGGAATCAGAATCCCCATCAGATTCATTAGCTTCTTCGGAGCCAGATGACTCTTCTTCATCGGAGTCCATCTCCTTGCTGATGTATGCCTTGGCCTTGCGAGAGGTATTCTTGCGGTTGGAAGATGACTTGGAGGGATTCCTTGAGGAAGATCTTGACGAAGACTTGGAGGCGGAGCCATCCTTCTTCTTAAAGAACTTCTTCATTTTCTTCTCAACATCAGAGTCATAGTTCTTGATCTTGCCTTTGCCATGATTGTTTCCAAAATCATATCTTCCACTAGGACGGATTTCAGCTTCCCAGAGAGGGGGGAATCCATAATGAAATGTCCTGGCTTTTTGCACTTGAAGTAGGTGTAATCTCCAGTAGGTTTTGATGAAGATTTTGAACCGCCAGAGTGCCGCGGGAAACCACGGCCACCTATGGGACCAGGACGGCCCCTTGCTGGTTCGGCAGGGGGGGAGTCGTGTTGCACAAAGAGCAGACTAATGTGGGGCAGTGCAACGAAGATGACACGGACAGTGTTACCCAGGTTCGGGCCACCGTGAGGCGTAAAACCCTACTCCTGCTTTGGTGGATTGATGGTGGAAAAGTGATGTTGGTGCATAGTACACTTGCCTGGCAGGGGTTGCCTCGGGGCGACAGCGACTATGCGCATATGGGGGTGCGAGTGATCTAACTCTCTAACCTCCCGAGTGGTTGCCATGGGCCTCCTTTTATAGATCAAGGGGTCACCACATTGGCAATTTAGTCATTAGACATTGCTATGATAACAAATAGTGCTATCATACCTAACTTTGCAGGCTGACAGTGAACATTTAATGCGCCTCTTAGTGTCATGTTGGTTGCCCGACAAGGCTTGCTGGGCCATCTTGCCAACTACATGCCTGCTTGCTTGACACGTCATAGGACGGGTGTCATTTGTGGGTTTCCTTGGTAGGAAGTGGCCGCCATGTGGCGAATGGTTGCCACTTAATCACTCCGCGGCTTGACACCACACTGATTGACAACGTGGGTCGTGATGGAGTAGTCGGTGAGGTAATCTGGTCTCCGCGAGTCCCGGCAGGCCCTGCCAGGATGCCTTGGTAATATTCTTCTAGGGGTGGCCTCGCCCCTTGCCGGGCTCTCCTGCCCTACAAGGGAGGCCTCTTTCTTGACGGTATCTTATTCTCCTGGCTTGGTCTTGGATCGTCCCGATCTGCTTGCTGATGCCTTGGTGGTGCATAGTACACTTGCCCAGCAGGGGTTGCCTCGGGGTGACAGGGACCACGCGCGTACGGGGGTGCGATGATCTAACTCTCTAACCTCCCAAATGGTTGCCATGGGCCTCCTTTTATAGATCAAGGGGTCACCACAGTAGCAATTTAGTCATTATACACTGATATGATAGCAAATAGTGCTATCATACCTAACTCTACAGGCTGACAGTGTGCATTTAATGCGCCACTTAGTGTCATGTCGTTGGTTGCTCAGCAAGGCTTGTCGAGCCACTGATGACCCACAAGTATATGGGGTCAATTGTAGCCTTTTCTATAAGTAAGAGTCTCAAACCCAACAAGGAGCAGAAGGAAATGAAAAGTGGTTTTCAGCAAGGTAATGTCTGCAAGTGCTAAAATTGTAAGTAGCGGAGTAGTTTGATAGCAAGATAATTTGTAACGAGCAAGTAACGATAATAGTAACAAAAGTGCAGCAAGGTAGCCCAATCCTTTTGAGGCAAAGGGCAGGCCAAAATGGTCTCTTATTATAAGCAAAGTGTTCTTGAGGGTACACGGGAATTTCATCTAGTCACTTTCATCATGTTGGCTTAATTCGTGTTTGGTACTTTGATAATTTGATATGTGGGTGGACCAGTGCTTAGGTGTTGTTCTTACTTTAACAAGCCTCCTACTTATGATTAACCCTCCCGCAAGCATCCGCAACTACCAGAAAAGTATTAAGAATAAATTCTAACCTTAGCATTAAACTTTTGGATACAATTGGTCCCTTACGGAATAGCACATAAACTGGGGTTTAAGCTTCTATCACTCTCGCAACCCATCATCTAATAACTACTCCACAATGCATTCCCTTAGGCCCAAATATGGTGAAGTGTCATGTAGTCGACGTTCACATGCCACCACTAAGAGAATGACAACATACATATCATCATAATATCGAACACATATCAAGTTCACATGATCAACATGATTTCACACGTGACCTCAAGAACGAAAGTAACTACTCACAAATGATAAACATGCTCAAGATCAGACGGGTATTAAATAGCCTAATGGATCTTAACATATAATCTTCCACCAAATAAACCATATAGTAATCAATTACAAGATGTAATCAACACTACTAGTCATCCACAAGCACCAATCTATAGTTTTTATACAAAGATTGAACACAAGAGATGAACTAGGGTTTGAGAGGAGTTGGTGCTGTGAAGATGTTGATGAATATAGCCTTCCCAAAGATGGGAGAGTTGTTGGTGATCATGATGACGTTGATTTCCCCTCCGGGAGGGAAGTTCCCCCGGCGGAATCGCTCTGCCGGAGGGCAAAAGTGCTCCTGCCCAAGTTCCGCCTCGAGGCGGCGGCGCTTCATCACGAATGTCCTCCTCTGATTTTTTTTTCTAGGTAAAAATGACCTATATACCAAAAGATGGGCACCGAAGGTGGGCCGAGGAGGGCAGCACCCACCACGGCGCGCCTGGGCCTCCTGGCGCGCCCAGGTGGGTTGTGCCCACCTGGTGGCCCCCCTCTGGTACTTATTGGCTCCAATAATTCTTAAATATTCCATAAAAAATCCTTGGAAGTTTCAGCTCATTTGGAGTTGTGCAGAATAGGTGTCCTGACGTAGCTTTTTCAGGTTCAGATTTCTAGCTACCAGAATTCTCTCCCTTTGTGCATACCTTGCATACTATGAGAGAAAAGGCATTAGAATTACTCCGAAAAGCATTATTATACAATAAAACAACATAAATAATAGTAGGAAAACATGATGCAAAATGGACGTATCAACTCCCCCAAGCTTAGACCTCGCTTGTCCTCAAGCGAAAACTGAAATCGAAAAACATGTCCACATGCTTAGAGAGAGAGAGAGAGGTGTCGATAAAAACAAAAAATACAGACATAGCAGCATCATGTAACTTATTATAACCGCAACAAACTTTGACATAGAACTTTTATCATAGAACTTTTATCATAGACTTCTCATGAACAAGTGACAATTCATCACAACATCGAAGTATAAAGCATAAACTCTATTTGAAACCAACAAACTATGTTCTTGGTCAACTTTGCAACTACAATTCATCATCTTTTCAGGAAGGGTCACGTATCGGAGCCTTTAGGCAAGTCCACATACTCAACCATCATTTAGTCTTCTATAATTGCTAACACTCACTGCGTACACATGAGCAAAATGTTTCAATTGGACACATAGATAGATAAGGGCTTATAGTTTAGCCTCCCAACACAGTCACCTCAAGGGTGATGTCAACAATAATAACTCATGCTACCCATATTCAATTGGATATATGTGCCTAGTTCTTTCCTCACCACATGATGCTTGCCAAAGGAGAGAAATAAAAGGAATAGAGGGAAAAACTTGGACTCTTGCATAAAAGTAAATACATGAAAGTAAAATATAGTCCCTTCGCAGAGGGAAGCATAGGTTTCCAAGCTATTTTTGTTTGTATGCTCAACCCCTTAGTGCAAGAGAACGTCACGTTATATTGCCCCTTGTGATGGCAACCTTTATTATGCAGTCTGTCGCTTTTATTCTTCACCATCACAAGTTCATACAATGCTCAACTAAATGATCTCACATTTTTATAAGCAATTTTTATTGCCCTTTTTGCACCGATGACAACTTACTTGAAGGATCTTACTCAATCCATAGGTAGGTATGGTGGACTCTCAAACAAGATAGGGTTCAAGGGTTTTGGATGCACAAGTAGTATCTCTACTTAGTGCAGAGTTTTTGGCTAGCAAAGATAGGGGAAAGCACCACATGTTGAAGGATCTATGACAATATAACTTCTATGTGAATATGAACAAACATAAATCATTAAGTTGTCTTCCTTGTCCAACGTCAATAATTTTGGCATATAATATTTTGATGGGTGCTCACAATCATAAAAGATTTCCATTATAGTATATTTATATGTGAATATTCTCTTCCCTTATTAATTCTTTCATGAATTGCATCATTGACCAATGCTATGTTTGTCAATCTACAATAAAATTTTCTACTTATAATTTTCCTTGTGTGATGTCATCAGTTACCATAAGATTAGCATATGATATTTTCTTTTATTTCCTTTCTTTTTATTGCAACAAGAAAGTAAAGAAGGCAAAACTCAAACTAAACTTTATTATATATCTCACACACGATTACAAGGATTGATCACTAAGCAAACTCACAAAAAGAAAGGATTGAACTAAACTTTTATTCATCTAATAGCAAAAGATAACCATGGATCGAACTAAGAAAGTAAAGGCAAAAGATAGTGGGGATGATACGATACCGGGGCACCTCCCCCAAGCTTGGCGGAAGCCAAGGGGAGTGCCCATACCCATTACTCAGTTTTCTTTTGGTGTTGAAGAAGAAGGTGGTGGTGATGAAGTAGAAGCAATCTTGTCCAATACATCTCTGAGTATATCTCTTAAGCTGTGAATCTCTTGAAGAGCTTGATGGAGCAGCTCGGTGTTCTTCTCTACTTCAGACATGATATGTTTATTTTTCGGACCCCAAGAGTTTGTCCCTGCATCACTTTCGCTTGGACGAGATATGTCCCAATTGGACGGTATATGCACACGAGGGGTGTTTTCAAACCCATAATTATGAATCAAATTGTGAAAATTGTTTTCATGTAACCTATGTAGAGGCCTCCTTGCAGGGAGTACTTCCTGATCTCTTTGGCCTTCTTGGCTCTTTATGGGCCTCACGGCTTGATGGGGGTTAGGATGAGTGGAGATGCCCGCCAGAGTCCCTCTCTCAGAGGATGGAGGGTGAATTCTGAACGAGTCCCCCTCATCTTCCTCCATAACGGTCTCTTAAAATTCCTCCCCCTGGATTCTACCTGAAGCAGCCAAGCTTCACCTTCTTCAGTGTTGGAGGAGGGAGAAGACATGATGCCTGGCTCAATAGATCTGACAGAAAATAACAAGAAAAGAAAACAGGAAGTTTCTCCGCGATACGGAGGTTAACAGGTTCGGGAGGTATATATAGATTTTTTTTATCTTGGGGAACAAGCAGAACAGAAGAAAAACGGAGTCCGGAAAGTACCCGAGGTGGGCACAACCCACCTGGGCGCGCCAAGCATGCTTGGTGCATGGCGCGCCCTGGTGTATCGTGCCCACCAGGGTCACTTTCCTGGAAGTTTCTTATTTTCCTAATTTTCTAAATATTCAAAAACTCACAAAAGATATTTTTGCGGATTTTCCGGAGTCCATTTACTTACCGTATCACGTACCTCCCTTTTTTCATTATTCTGGAGTGTTCCGGAAGGTTTCCTTTATGTATTCTTCTGGTGTCAAAGTTTGGATAATATTGCTTTTAACATTATTAGGTGTACCTGAGATATAGTGTTTTATTCATTGCCCATTGACAACCTTCGGGTTAGTCCCTTCGGCATTATTTATTTTGATAGCTCCGGATCGATAGACCTCCTCAATGACATAGGGTCCTTCCCATTTGGAGAGGAGTTTTCCTGCAAAGAAGCTAAAACGAGAGTTGTACAAAACAACATATTCTCCAACTTTGAACTCATGCTTTTGTATTCTTTTGTCATGCCATGTTTTAACTTTTTCTTTGAATAATTTTGCATTTTCATAAGCCTGGGTTCTCCATTCATCTAATGAGCTAATATCAAATAACCTCTTTTCACCAGCAAGTTTGAAATCATAATTGAGTTCTTTAATTATCCAAAATGCTTCATGTTCTAACTCAAGAGGCAAATGACAAGCTTTTCCATAAGCCATTTTATATGGAGACATACCCATAGGATTTTTATAAGCTGTTCTGTAAGCCCAAAGTGCATCATCTAATTTCTTCGAGCAATTCTTCCTGGACCTATTGACAGTCTTTTGTATGTCGGAGTAATGGGCCACGGGTAGCCTCACCCGAGTCCCTAGATTTATCAAGACTTTGGGCCGGCTTCGCCTTGCTGCGCCCCAAGCTGAAGCTCCGCTCTCTAGGGGGCGGCTAGCTCAACAGCCGGCCACCAGAGGGCGGCGAACCACAAGCAGACGGCATCACGAGTGGCCGGCTCCCGCCTGCCGGCCTCTAGGGGAGACCGCATCGAGCAGGCGGCCACCATGCACCCTCAGAGTTTGTGCCCCCATCAAGAGGGCGAGATGGGGCATGGCTACATTGAGGCCCTCACCCCCGAATCTTGGGATTGGCGCGGCCACAGTGTCCCGTACAGGCGGAGATCTCCGCACAGCATGGCACTGTTGCCACCCTCCCTTGACGTCACTCTGGGCAGGCGGAGCCCTGCTCCCCACGACGGCCTGTCGGTACGGCCCGCAGGCTACGGGGCCTACCGGGCAGCGACATCCCAGAAGACGGTGCACGCCGAACCAATCGGACTAGGAGAGGGCCGGCCTCCAGCAGGTGGCTATCCCCTCCCTCGAAGCAAGCGCGCCCTTAACCTGATGAGACCAGGTGTGGCTACAGTGATCTCCCACCAGGCGGCCGGACTGTAGCCACACTGAGCTGACCAAGCCAGCGTCATTAGCAGCACGGCTACAATGAGCAGCCACCAACCAGACCCGCCAGCGGCAGGAGCGGCCTGTCGGCTCCGTACCAGACTAGTCGGTGGGGCCCACCAAGCGGCAGGCCCCAGTAGTCGGCGAAGAAGCCAGAGGCTGGAGACGCTGACAGCCGGGCCCAGCAGCCGGCCAGATTACCATTGTACCCCTGGGGGGTAGGCCTATGTAAACCCCCCAGGCCACCCATGCAAAGGGTTCCCACCCCATCAGACCTAGCCACATTCCTGGAGCAGGGGAGAGCTAGCCTTGCCTTCCCCTACCTCTAGCATACAACTCAAGGAGCGACTTTGTATCACTTGTGCCTTTAGTGATCATGCGGAGACCCCGTAGAGCAGGACTAGGGGTGTTATCTCCTAGGAGAGCCCCGAACCTGGGTAAAGTACGCCGACGTTCATGTCTACACCTCATCCCGCTTCCGGGCACCGGGGATGTTCTACTCGCTCCCACCATGATAAGCCATCCTTTGGCATATGTCGCACCCAACCCCCGACTTTTGGCGCCCACCGTGGGGCGAGGTGCACCCTCTCCTGGAGATCTGCTCTGGACGGGAACCCTGTTCCTTCCTGGCGAGCAAAGCCAGCCCAGCACGCCCGACGGCATCAGCCTCGACGCCCTTCATGGCGCGGAGATCGCCTGCGCGGCGAGCTGCCTCGCTGACCTCGTTGGCGATATTCACCTCTCCGACGAGCCGGCCTCCGACGCGGGCACCGGCTGCCCCGAGAGCCACCTCGTCAGCCTCCTCGACCAGCTTCATGTCACTAGCGAGCCTGCTGTGGACCTGGAGTCTGTTGGCTCCACCGACCCAGTGATCGTTGACTCCGACACGGCGTGGCTTGACGCATTCCCCACCAATGTGGTGATCTACGACGAGCCGCCTCCTCGCGAGCACAGCGGCGGGAGCACCGTCACAGAGGTGCTTGTCATCAACAGTGGCGAGCGCTTGGCTGGAGATGCTAGAGACCCACTCGATGCGGCGCTGCGAGACCTGGCGGCGCCCATCCCAGAAGACGCGGACGCTGAGACGCTGGAGGCACGCCGTGTCCAGCTTCTCGAGAGCGCTAGCCGACTGGCCAACATGCGACGCCTCTCGGACGCCTATCGGCGCGAGATGGACAGAGCCGTCAGCGGCACGCCGGCTCCTGGGGGGCCTAGCCGCATTGGCCCTATCCGGCAGCGTGGCGGGACCATCGCCAGCATGTTCACGGCAGAATGCCCCGTCTACGCCACGCCTGCAGAGAACATCCGGGCCGCCCAGGCGGTGACGGATGAACTAGACAAGTACGAGGGCGACGAGCGTCGCCGCATGATGGAGCGAGTCTAGCAGCTCCTAGACGCGGCTGCCGCGTTGCACGAAGCCGGCTGCCGCACTGAAGAGCCCACCCCGTGGAATGAAGAGCCGCCCCATCGCCAAGATCACGGTGCGACATCCCGGACACCGACTGGCGGCGCCTGTGGAAGACGAGGCAACGAGCCGGCGGCTAGCCGAAGCGGGACTCGCCTTTCCATCGAGCGTGACGAAGACGGTCGCCATCGAGTGGTGGAGCGCCGGGGCGATCTTCCACCTCCTCCGCCTCGCGGAGCAAGACATCCCACTCCTCCGCCTGTCATGCACCCGACACTCGGCGACCAAGGTGGTCGCCGAGAAGGAGTCAGAGAGAACGACGCCCGCCATCGGATTGACCACCTCAAACGATCCCTGGCACTAGAAGAAGAAGATGCGCTGGGTCCACCCTGTTTCGGCCCACGAATCCGGGATGAACCCTTTCCCAAAGGGTTCACCCTTCCATGAGATACGCCCAAGTACACCGGTTCCGTGAAGCCGGAGGATTGGCTGGTCGACTACTCGACAGCCGTCAACATCGCAAACGGCAACAAGCGTGTTGCCGTGAAGTACGTCCCACTCATGCTTCAGGGTACAACCCGAACTTGGCTCAATAGCCTGAAGCCCCGCAGCATCAACAGCTGGGTTGATTTCACCGAGGCCTTCATCCGCAACTTCACCAGCACCTACAAGCGGCCTCCCAAGCCCCGACAGCTCTCCTTGTGCGTCCAAGGGCCCACAGAATCGACTCGCGACTACCTCACGCACTGGGCCAAGCTGCGCAACTCCTGCGAAGGCGTGCACAAGGTGCAGGCAATCGAGTACTTCACTGCCGGGTGCCGAGAGGGCACCCTCCTCAAGCATCGACTCCTCTGCGATGAGCCTGCGATGCTCGACAAGCTGCTGATCATCGCCGACAAAACACGCCACGGTTGACTCCTCCATGAAGGCGGAAATCCTAGTGGATGCATCCGGCAAGGTGGCACCTCAGGCCCTCGGACTCTGGCTGGTGAGACCAGTCGGCGACAGCAACCAAGTGACAACAAGCGGAAGGCCACTCAGCCGGCTTCCTCCAGCCGGCAAGTGGCGACAATTGAGGATCAGCAGCCGGAAGGGCAGCCGGCACCCAAGCGGCAGAAGGGCGGCAAGTCCAATTGGTTGCCCGCCTTCTCTTATGAGCAGACCTTAGATGCACCTTGCAAGTTCCATAGCGGCGCAAAGCCGTCCAACCACACCACTCGGAAGTGTCACTCGCTCGCCAGAATCGCCAAGGGAGATGGACTCCTGCCTCCTCCGCCTGCCGGACCGCCGCCTCCTCAGCCCCAGCAGCCGGCGGCCCGACCAGTCGGCACCATACAAGACGAGTACCTAGAGGAGCACGGAGCTTATGTTGTGTTCACCAGTGTGGCCGATGACAGACGCAGCAGACGGCAGCAACAACAAGAAGTGCAAGCAGTAGCCTCCAATACTCCTGAATTCATGCATTGGTCTGAGAAGCCTATCAGTTGGAGCAGGGCCGACCACCCGGAAGTGATGCCTTCCCCAGGTTCATACACCCTGGTCCTAGAAGCTACCTTTGCAACGGAGAGGCGAGCAGCGCGTTTCTCCAGAGTATTGATAGATGGCGGCAGCAACATCAATATCCTGTACCATGACACAATGGAGAAGTTGGGAATCAAGCAGAAGTAGCTCATCCCAGTCGGACTGTATTCCATGGCATAGTCCCTGGCCTTTCCTGCTCATCAGTCGGCAAGACACAGATTGATGTTCTCTTCGGAGACAAGAGTCATTTCCGCCGTGAGCCAGTTTGGTTCGAAGTGGTGGACCTCGAAAGCCCCAACCATGCACTGCTTGGCCGACTAGCTCTGGCCAAGTTCATGGCAGTCCCCCACTATGCTTACCTCAAGATGAAGATGCCGAGTACCAAGGGGATCCTGACCGTAGTCGAAGACTACAAGAAGTCGGTCGCTTGCACCGCAGATAGCAGCCGGCTGGCCGAGTCCCTCGTGATTGCAGCCGAGAAGCGACTCCTTGACCGGGTGGTGGCGTTGGCAGGCAAGAAGCCGAAAATATCACCCATTCCCACGGAGTCGGAGGTTGAGGGCTCATTCAAGCCGGCCAAGGAAACAAAGAACATACCCTTGGACCCGGAGCACCCGGAGAGGCACGCAGTCATAGGTGCAAACCTTGACAACAAATAGGAAAGCGAGCTCGTCGATTTCCTCCCTGAGAATCGGGACATCTTCGCATGGTCTCCCAAAGACATGTCGGGTGTTCCGCCGGATTTTGCCGAGCACAAGTTACATGTCCGACCTGACGCCAAGCCGGTCAGGCAGCCCTTGCGCCGCCTATCGGAAGAGAAGAGAAGAGTTGTTGGAGAAGAGATAGCCCGGCTTCTAGCAGCCGGATTCATCATGGAAGTGTTCTTTCCAGAGTGGCTGGCCAACCCAGTCATAGTGCTGAAGAAGAATAAGCAGTGGCGCATGTGTATTGACTATACCAGCCTCAACAAAGCCTGCCCCAAAGATCCCTTTGCTCTGCCAAGAATTGATCAAGTGATAGACTCCACAGCCGAATGCGAGTTGTTGAGTTTCTTGGATGCATACTCAGGGTATCATCAGATAAAGCTGAACCCGGCCGACAGGCTGAAGACCGCCTTCATCACGCCATTTGGAGCCTTCTGTTACCTGACCATGACATTCGGCTTGCGAAACGCCAGCGCCACGTTTCAGCGTTGCATGCAGAAGTGCCTCCTGAAGCAACTCGGCAGAAATGCCCATGTCTATGTGGATGATGTGGTGGTGAAGACGGAGAAGCGTGGCACGCTGCTAGAAGACCTCAAGGAAACTTTTGAGAACTTGCGCCGATTCTAGATCAAGCTCAACCCGGAGAAATGTGTCTTTGGAGTACCAGCCGGCCAGCTTCTTGGCTTTCTGGTCTCAGAGCCCGGCATAGAGAGCAACCCGGTGAAGATCAAGGCCATTGAGAAGATGGAGGTGCCCACCCGACTGCTGGACATGCAGAAATTCACCGGCTGCCTGGCATCAGTTAGCCGTTTCATCAGTCGGCTGGGCGAGAAGGCCCTTCCTCTGTACCAACTTATGAAGAAGACCAGTTTTTTCGAGTGGAACGACAAGGCGGACGAAGCCTTTTCCCAGCTCAATAAGATGTAGGCAACCCCGCCTATCCTGGCAGCTCCGACTGAGAAGGAGCCCATGCTCCTCTACATCGCTGCCACCAGTCGGGTTGTCAGCACAGTCATTGTGATAGAGCTCAAGGAGGAGGGTAGAGCATTGCTGGTCGAGAGACCGGTATATTACTTGAGTGAAGTGTTGTCCACCTCCCAGCAAAACTACCCACATTATCAGAAGATGTGCTATGGTGTGCACTTTGCCGCTAAGAAGCTGAAGCCTTACTTTCAAGAGCACCCAATAACCGTCATCTGCACGGCTCCGCTTGCCGAGATCATTGGAAGCCGGGATGCTTCTGGCCGAGTGGCCAAATGGGCTATTGATCTGGCCCCTTACACCATCTACTACCAGCCTCGCACCGCCATCAAGTCACAAGTGTTGGCTGACTGCTACGTCTCGAGCTTGCGTTGGTTTTCCCCAAAGAGGAGAGGATGATGCATCACAGTAGCGTAAGTATTTCCCTCAGTTTTTGAGAACCAAGGTATCAATCTAGTAGGAGGTCACGCGCAAGTCCCTCGTACCTGCACAACACAATAGCAACTCGCAACCAATGCTTAGGGGTTGTCAATCCCTTCACGGTCACTTACGAGAGTGAGATCTGATAGAGATAATATTTTTGGTATTTTTGATAGATAGATGCAAAGTAAAAAGTAAAGGCAAAGTAAAAACAAAGCAAGTAAATAAAGTGATATAGACTGATATGATGAGAATAGACACGGGGGCCATAGGTTTCACTAGTGGCTTCTCTCAAGAGCATAAGTATTCTACGGTGGGTGAACAAATTACTGTTGAGCAATTGATAGAATTGAGCATAGTTATGAGTATATCTAGGCAATGATCATGTATATAGGCATCACGTCCATGACAAGTAGACTGAAACAATTCTGCATCTTCTACTATTACTCCACTCATCGACCGCTATCCAGCATGCATCTAGAGTATTAAGTTAAAAACAGAGTAACACCTTAAACAAGATGACATGATGTAGAGGGATAGATTCATGCAATATGATAAAAACCCCATCTTGTTATCCTCGATGGCAACAATACAATACGTGCCTTGCAACTCTTTCTGTCACTGAGTAAGGACACCGCAAGATTGAACCCAAAGCCATGCACTTCTCCCATTGCAAGAACGACCAATATAGTTGGCCAAACCAAACGGATAATTCGAAGAGACTTGCAAAGATAACTCAATCATACATAAGAGAATTCAGAGAAGAATCAAATATTTTCCATAGATAAGTTGGATCATAAACCCACAATTCATCGGTCTCAACAAACACACCGCAAAAAGAAGATTACATCGAATAGATCTCCACAAGAGAGGGGGAGAACATTGTATTGAGATCCCAAAAGAGAGAAGAAGCCATCTAGCTACTAGCTATGGACCCGAAGGTCTGAAGTAAACTACTCACACTTCATCGGAGGGGCTATGGTGTTGATGTAGAAGCCCTCCGTGGTGGATGCCCCCTCCGGCGGAGCTCCGGAACAGGCCCCAAGATGGGATCTCGTGGATACAGAAGGTTGCGGCGGTGGAATTAGGTTTTTGGCTCCTCTTCTGATCATACGGGGATACGTAGGTATATATAGGAGGAAGGAGTACGTCGGTGGAGCTCCGAGGGGCCCACGATGTAGGGGGCGTGCCCAGGGGGGCGCGCCCTCCACCCTCGTGACCTCATCGGAAGCTTCTTGGAGTAGGGTCCAAGTCTCCTGGATCATGTTCGGTGAGAAAATCACGTTCCCGAAGGTTTCATTCCGTTTGGACTCCGTTTGATATTCCGTTTCTTCGAAATACTGAAATAGGCAAAAACAGCAATTCTGGGCTGGGCCTTCGGTTAATAGGTTAGTCCCAAAAATAATATAAAAGTGGAAAATAAAGCCCAATATAGTCCAAAACAGTAGATAAAGTAGCATGGAGCAATCAAAAATTATAGATACGTTGGAGACGTATCACTGACTTCCTTGTCGACTGGGCCGAGACCCAGTACCTACCGCCAGCACGAGACTCCACCCATTGGCGGATGCATTTTGATGGTTCGAAGATGCGCACCGGTTTGGGAGCCAACATCGTCCTCACCTCTCCCAAAGGAGACAAGCTCAAATATGTGTTGCAAGTCCATTTTGCCGCCTCCAACAACGTAGCAGAATATGAGGCACTCATACACGGACTCCAGCTTGCCAAGGAACTCGGCATTCGCCGGATCCTGTGCTATGGTGACTCTGACTTGGTGGTCCAGCAGTCGTCAGGCGACTGGGACGCCAAGGACATGAATATGGCAAGCTACCACTTCCTCGTGCAGCAACTCAGCGGATACTTTGACAGGTGTGAGTTCCTTCATGTGCCAAGAAATGATAATGAGCAAGCAGATGCCTTGGCACGGATCGGCTCCACCCGACAGGCGATACTAGCCGGCGTCGCCTTGCAGCACCTCTTCAAGCCATCTGTCAAGCCATCACCAGAGTCCGACTCCATCTTCATGCCGACCCCTCCTGAAGCAGTCGGATCCGACTTGAGGATACCAGAAGCCGGCGCGGGGACTTCGGCAGGCGGCCCAGGGACTATAGCCGGCCCGGGAATTCCAGAGCCCGTCCCGGGGACTGCAGCAGTCGGCCCAGGGACTGCAGCAGTCGGCATGGGGACTTCTTCAAGACAGCAGGCGGTAGCCGACTTCAACCTGCTGCCTCCTAGCCCAACCGCCCTCGTACAAGTTGCTATCGTGGCAGTCGGAGAGATAGCAGCACCATCATGGGCTCAACCTATCCTCAAATTCCTGGTAGACAAAGAGCTGCCAGCCGACGAGACCCTGGCCCGACAAGTGCAACGACGAGCAGCGACATACACCATAGTCAACAAAGAGCTAGTTCAGCATAGTGTGACTGGTGTGTACCAGCGCTGTGTGGAGCCGGACCAGGGCCAAGCAATCCTCAGAGATATTCACCAGGGTGAATGTGGTCACCACGCGGCCTCAAGAGCTCTCGTGCCAAAGCTTTTCGCCATGGCTTCTTCTGGCCGACTGCTCTTGAAGAGGCCAAAGAATTGGTCCAGAAGTGCCAAGGGTGCCAGAGATTCCGCTCCAAGCCTCATTTGCCAGCTTCTGCACTCAAGACTATTCCCATTGCTTGGCCTTTTTGCTGTTTGGGTTTTGGATATGGTGGGGCCATTCAAGACAGCCTGAGGTGGCATGACTCATCTGCTTGTCGCTGTGGACAAGTTCACCTAGTGGATAGAGGCCAAGTGTCACGACCGGTTTTTCAATAAAATACTTATTGAGAAAATCGATCTTTTGATCCCAGTATAGGAAAAGTCATCCTCGCTGGTAGACAAATACTTGATAAACAGAGGACCAATAGAATTAAATATATTACAGGGTTGAGCTGAGGCTTCTCAACAAATTATTACAAACTCGCCAATATCTTACATAAGGGCGGTTATGACACAGCGGGTGGTGACATGCTACTAGCTCGAGATAAAAGTGGTGGTGGATAACTTGACTACTAACTGGCGATTCATCGAGCGTCGAGGTGAGGCTCGATGTATTTATTTCTGGGGTGGCGGAAGCGGATATAGTACAGTGACCAAATGCAGGATCGCACGGGACTGACTGGGACTCCTCTAGGCGTCAGACTCGCTATCGAACTCTTCATCCATAAGATTGCCTTCATCAACATCTGGCCAAATCAACAAGCCAGGTGAGTACTTTGAAAGTACTCGCAAGACAGTTCGGACAAAAGATATAATAAATGTATGCATGAATGCATCATGAACAAAAATAATGATGCTCATCCCAATGATAAAGTTGTTGCATGACTTGATAAATAAATAAATAACTGAAAACCGATCGGGTGTCTAGAGCGACGCCTCGAAAGGTAAACAAATAAAGTTCATGCCGCAGTCGGGCGTCTAAGCGACACCACATAAAGGGCTTATAAAAGAAATGCCATAGTCGGACGTCTGAGCGACATCACAGAAAGGGCTTATAAAAGAAATACCACAGTCGGGCGTCTGAGCGACATCGCAGAAAGGGCTTGCAAAAGAAATGCCATAGTCGGACGTCTGAGCGACATCACAGAAAGGGCTTGCAAAAGAAATGCCACAGTCGGACGTCTGAGCGACATCACAGAAAGGGGTTGCAAAAGAAATGCCACAGTCGGACGTCTGAGCGACATCACAGAAAGGGCTTATATCAAAAGTAAATAACAAGTATGCCACAGTCGGACGTCTGATTGACGTCACAGAAAGGGCTTATATCAAATGTAAATAACAAGTATGCCACAGTCGGACGTCTGAGCGACGTCACTGAAAGGGCTTATATCAAAAGTAAATAACAGGTTAGTCCATCCACAAGAATAAACTTTTAACCGGATTTACACACATGTAGTCCACCGGAGTTTTGTCACTGAGGCTGATATCTGACAAGATAAGATGAATACAGTACTTGGACAAGTACAAGATGATTTAAAGAATTTGTGACTCTGCAGAGTTTGTACTAACTGACCACAGCCAATGGATTTCTGTAGTCACGAAGGACTAGTTCCGTCTATGGTATTTCGGTAGAAACTCATTTAACCAGTACACACCCATTTCACCTCATGATGCCAGGAATCACCCTAGACAACGTCCAAGAAAAACTTTGAGATCGGGAGGTCACAACCTCAAATAGCATGGGATCAAATTTCTATACGCGCGCTCTAAGGGGTGCCCCCCTCTCGGTCCCAACCGGAAACACCCATGCCCCCTGACCGGATGACGGGCTTTAATCCAGGGCCATGGAACCCTCATCCCGGCCTCTCTACTTGGTGTGTACCAAGAAAACGGTTTGCAACTTACTAAGCCATATTCCTTGCGGAAAACAAGTGGCAGTACAGGAAGGAAATGAATGGGAATGTGATTTGATTCACGATGACACTGAAGTCAAATAATCTGGCATAAGACTGGCATGCCACAACACTGCCATCTTACCCATCCTCATGCCATCACATGGCCATGCCAATATGTATCCAACAACATATGGCTTTCCGAAACTTACCTTCCACTTTTGTGCATGAAATATAACATTCAAAGAAATGTTCATAAACATGCCATGAAACTCCTAAATGCAAACATGCAACAAACACTCATCATATCAAGAGTTCAAACATGCTTGCCTGGTTCAGAGTAGTCAGAGTCTAACTGGGTGAAGTTCGCGGCTCCGTCACCTCCTCCGGTATCTCTGTGTTCAGTGCACCTTTCCGCGTCGGTGGGTGGTGTAGAGGTCGCCGGCGAGCACCACGTCGACGGCGGCCCTTGCTCCGGCGGACGGTGGTTCGGGCTCCCTTTTATAGGCGATCCGGGGCGGTGGCCGTGAACGGAGTTCTTCGGTGATGGTTACGGCGGCGCAGCGATTTGTCGGGGAGGTTTAGGCGGTTGATCATCGACGTGGAGGTCCATGGGCTCCGTTTAGCATCTAACCTTGGTCGGATCGGGCGTGCTGGCTGGCTTCGGCAGAACGGGGCGGCGTGGGCCCGTCGGCGGCAGAGGGCGCGCCCTGAGCTTGTCGGGCCACGGCGACAGTGCTGCGGGGGTGCGCTGGCATGCATGAGCCACGCGGAGGCCTAGGGAGCAAAGGGCGGCGCAGAACGACGTTGTGCCGCAGGGTTGCCTCCTGTCAGTCGCCACGGGAGGTCCCGACGCCGCAGAAGACACCAGCGAGGGCGGGCCAGGGTGCTGCCGACGCCAGGAACCGGCCAAGTGCGCGTGCGGCGCTCTGGACAGGGAGGAGGGGCTGTGCGCAACGCGCCAGGCGCACTGTCGACGCGTGACCGAACTCTGACGAAGAAAACGACACTGAATCTCTCTGAACTTCTAAATCTCTCTGAAAGTGCAAAGAAACAGTGCAGGCCAGGTGTTCGACAGAATGATTTTGGTATGTGGGAGTTTCTCCTTGAGCAGATTTTGGTGGAGTGGTCTCTCATTGCAACTGGGGGTTGCCTGAATTTTTGTGGAATTTTTGGAGAAGTGGAGATATGAATTTCACCAAATTTGACAAATCTGGTCCAAACTTGCAGAGGGTGAAATTTGAAAAATTTGAAAAGAAAAAGAGTGGATCTTGATGGTTCTAGGTTGTGGTTACCAAGGACCATCCAGAGGAGTTGGTTTGGGATCAAGAATCAAAGGCATTTAGGTACTTGCTTTGCAAATCACCTAGGTTCAAAATAATGGACAGAATTGTTTTGGGAAAAGAAATAAATGAGATAAAATCCAAAAATGAGTTGGACTTGTTGGGACAGAAAAATATGGATTTCCCCAAAGTGGAAGGAGGGGTTTTGGTAAGTTTTACCATATGAGACATGGTAAAATCATGAGTGGTTTCAATATAAGAGAAGACCCAAAACTCCTAGGATTTTCTTTTAAAAGAAAATAAATCCCAAAATAAATTTGAGAAGGTGTCAAACAGAAGAAAGGTTTTTAATAACCAAACACCAGGGTTGAAGAAGATACCAAAATAAAATCCATGCCAAAGGGGAAAAAGTTTTGAGAGAGAGGTTTTTGGAAGGATTTAAATGACCTTCTTCAAATCCAGCAAAGTTCTTTCTGAAAACAAAAACCATAAAATTTTTGGAGTGTCACACCAAGCCAATCAAGAAAGTGAATGGGCCGACTGCCGTGACTTTCATCGCCGACATCACCACTCGGTACGGCATACCACATAGCATCATCACCGACAATGGCACAAACTTTGCCAAAGGAGGCTTGGCTCGTTTCTGCACGACGCAGGGTATCCGACTGGACTTCGCGTCCGTTGCCCACCCACAGTCAAACGGCCAGGTTGAGCGAGCAAACGGCCTCATCTTGTCCGGCATCAAGCCCCGACTAGTCGAGCCTCTAGAGCGTTCGGCCGGCTACTGGCTCGACGAGCCACCGGCCGTCCTCTGGAGCCTGCGCATGACTCCGAACAAGTCGACCGGCTTCACGCCCTTCTTCCTCGTTTACGGTGCTGAAGCCGTCATCCCAACGGACATAGAGTTCGACTCCCCACGAGTCACCATGTACACCGAGGCGGACGCCAAGGAGGCGCGAGAAGACAATGTCGACCTAGTGGAAGAGGGCCGGCTGTTGGCGCTCAGCCGGTCCGCCATCTACCAGTAGAGTCTGCGCCAATACTACAACCGCAAGGTGAAGCCAAGATCCTTCCAGGAGGGAGACCTTGTGCTCCGGCTGATCTAGCGAACAGCTGGCCAGCACAAGCTCTCGGCGTCCTGGGAAGGCCCCTTCATCATTAGCAAGGTGCTGGGCAACGACTCCTACTATCTGATCGACGCTTAGAAGCCCAGAGCACGCAAAAGAGATGATTCGGGCAAGGAGATGGAGAGGCCGTGGAATGCAAACCTCCTCCGGAGATTTTACAGTTGAAAGCAGTATGTATCACGCTACCTTTTGTATTATGTACAAAGACTCCGGGTCCCCCAAGACGAACTCGGGGACTGCCCTCCTTTTATCTATATGATAAGTGTTATGCCCATGAGTGTGCCTTGTTATTTATTTCCTCCTGGCACCGGGTCGACCAGTCGGCCCGGAGGTTTGCCGCCTTCTACTATATGCCGCCTCCTGCAGCCGGACAAGTAATGTGTTGGCACCTAAAACTCCTTTTGTCAGAAGCCACAGCTCGCAGAGCGACTACATGGCGGGCAGAGGCGGCAAGACAGTGCCCACATGAAAAATGGTTAAGGAAAAAGCGCATATAGCCGAGGTCGGCACCATACCTGCCCGGCCGGCTGCCGAGCAGCCGGCTGGCCGGCTTCTACTTCCCTTGCCCAAACCTCCAAATGGCTAAGTACTTGCCCTCCCGCAAAAAAGCTAACTACTCAAACCAGCCATAGTCTGCAGAGCGGCTGCCTGGCTGGCAAGAGGATAGCTAAAGGAGGGCGGCAAAGGAAAAAATCATGGAGTATAGGCAAGGAAAGTTAGAAATCGGCAGAACAAAGCATAAAGTTGCGATAGAATATTTACATAGATAAAGGCCCATCGAGCGGCATTCAACAAAGTTTGATATACACCCCCAGGTGGAATTGTGCGAATTTAACAAATATGTCCAGACCAAGCAAGCAGGAAAAGAAAAAGATAAACACCCTAGGGAGCAGCGGAGTATTCCGGCTGGGCGCTGGGGTCGACGGCGCCAGTTGGTGCGACAGACGGCTCCGGCTGGACGCTAGAGTCAGCGGTGCCAGTTGGTGCAGCAGGCGGCTCCGGCTGGATGACAGAGTCAGCTGCACCGGTTGGCGCGGCAGGCGGCTCCGGCTGGATGCCGGGGTCGGCGGTGCCAGTTGGTGCAGCAGGCGGCTCCAGCTGGATGACGGAGTCAGCTACGCCGGTTGGGGCGGCCGACGGCTCCGGCTGGGCGCTGGAGTCAGCGGCGCCAGTCGGGATGGCGGAGGGCTGGATGACAGAGTCGGTGGCGTCTGTCGGAGGAACGGGCTGCTGGTCGGTCACCACCTGGCCGCCCCCAGTAGCAGTCGTCGCTTTGGAGCGCGGGTCATTACTTGAGGCACAGTCAGGGTGGGGCTGACCATCCGCCCCAGCCTCCGGCATGTCGACGTCGCTATCCTCCTCCTCCTCCTCCTCATCCTCATCCTCCTCCTCCTCCCCCTCCCCCCTTCATCGCTGGACTCGATGACTTTGGCCGAGTCCTTGCTGTCCTCCGGGTTCAGCCCAAGCCACTCCTATGGCGCTTCAGCACCTTCCTTGACCGCCTCCGGAACGAAGATGCTGGTGTCGGTGAAGTCGTCCATTGCCGCCGCCCTATTGATAAGCTCGGCCTCCACCGCCGCCAGCTCCTCCCGCACTTCCAGCCAGAACGTGGCTAATTGGGCTAAGTCTAGCCCAGGATACCATGCCTTGACGAACTCAAGGGCGCGGCGCGCTCCTGCCGGGGCTGCAGAGCCCTTCCAGGCCTCCAGGCGGCCGACCACCACCTCCAGCCAGTCAGCGGTCCGGCCTGGAGTGCGCGGAACCGGCAGGCCTGGCCAGAGGGCTAAAACCGCCTGGGCCCCGACACGCTGAAGATGGCGCAGCACTTGATGGGCGGGCCGAAGACGGGCCTGGATGCTGAGGATCTGCTCATTGAGGGTCCAGGGGGCGTCAGCAGCAATATGCGCGCCTTCCGCCCTCTGCTCCTTGCGCTGGGCCTCGATGACTTGGCTCGCGGCGACGGAGTGACCCGGGAAGAAATCTTCTCAGGCAAAAGGCAAGGAAAAACAAAGTCAGAAACAAGCAGTTGGCTTAGACAAAGACCGGCAGCTCAAGACAATGAGCAAGAAGAATAAAAACTCACCATCGACCAAGTCCTCGATGCTTCTGAAGCAGGCCGTCGTCTGCGCCAACTTGTCGGCCCAGGCGGCGCGCTCAGTTTCAAACTCGGCGAGGAGATCGGCCTCCGTCGCCTTTGCCTCCCGCTGGGCCGTCTTGAGTGCCTCCGTCTGCTCGGCGAGCTTGGCGACCAGCCGGTCTCGCTCCTCGATCAGCTTGCTGCACTCCACCTCCTTGCCGCACAGAGCGGTGTTGGCTTCGCCCAGCTACTGCTGCAAGGTGGCGTTGGCCTCTGAAAAAAGGAAAAGAAGAAAGAGCATCAGTCAAAAGACAAAGAGGGATGCAGTTGCTGGGGAGATCCGGCCCGACTGCTCAGCAGTCGGCCCGAATTTCAGGGACTACAGCCCGCGGGGGCGCCATCGCACCCTTGCAGAAAAGAAGTAATTAACAAAGGAAGAACCACTGAGGAGATTCGGCCCGACTGCTCAATAGTCGGCCCGAACCTCGGGGACTACAGCCCGCTGGTGCGCCAGCGCGCCCCCACGAAGAAAGGAAGTCAGGGCTTACTCCGGCTCTCGGTCAGATGGGCGGTCTGCGTCTCCAGCTCCCAGACCCTGGAGTTGAAGGTGACCGCGCGAAGATTATGGTAGTCCTACAGAGGAAACATCAGATAAAGTCAACATTTGACACATACAAGTTAAAGTTTCAGACCGCCTGCTCAGCAGCCGACCCAAAACTTGGGGACTACACCCAGTGGGTGCGCTAGCGCGCCCCCACAAAGAAAACAAGAAGATCAAAAAGCGAAGGAAACTTACGCCGATGGCTGCCCGCGACTCCAAGAAAGCTTCGTTACAGCGCTTAAGGGCTTTGGCTTCAGGCCGGAGTTTGGCCTGGATGTCGAGGGATGCCTGGTTCAGGGCGCCGGTCCCGCCCCCGTGTATCCAACAAGCAGGCGTGGTGCTTGTCGCCTCGGTGTCGGGGACCGATGAGCTCACAGCATCGGCTTGCAGTGCTGAGGCCGCCTTCTCAAGATGATGGCGTGCGGGTGAACGAACCTCAGGAATCAGGTCCGTGACCACCGCGTCCCCGACTGGTGGCACCGGCGGCTCGGCCGGCTGCTCGTCTTGCATCCTGGTAGTCGGTGGCGGCGGCGGCACGAGGACATCCGGCATGGCCACGTCGCCGCCCTCCCACTCCCGGATCGGATGCTCGTCGCCGGCTCCCCCGGTTGTCGCCTCAAAATCAGGCGGAGGTGGCGCGGTGTTAAGGGGCGTCACGAGCAGTGGCTCTTGGCGGCGTGCAGCCTCCGCGAGCCGCTCCCTCTCCGCGGCTTCGGCCTCCCACTACAAAAAAATACACTTCCGTGATGATACGTGTTTGTCACAATAGGTCGCATTTTTTGTCATGCATGTACATCCATGACAAATTTATGACAGAATCAAGATAGTCATACCTGTGCTGTCGTAGAAGTGTTCCATGACATTACCAAAATTATCATCACGAAAGTGTCCACTTCCATGACGATAAATCGCGCGTCATAGAAGTGCTTTCGTCAAGGGTGACCGACACGTGGCATCCACCATAACGGAATGGCGTTAAGCTATTGGGTCGGGTTTTGGATCCGATAACCCATTAACAGCCCCGACCAATGGGGATTTTCCACGTGTAAAATCATCATTGGCTGGAGGAAACACGTGTCGGCTCATCGTTGGGACAGATGTCATCCACTCATTGGACGGAAGGCGCCTATGATACGTCGACATGTGGCACGGCCCAACAGAGGCCCATTCCTGTGAAAAGGCCAGCCCAATAAAAATTAGCAGGCCAGCCCATATAAGGCCTACTTGTGTCAGGTCCATTTAAGATTTGACACCATTGCAGCCCATCGTCAGTTCGAGCCCGTTAACAGCCCGCTATATATTTGGGCTCAATATCGGCCCGATGAGATTTTGGCCTGTTAACGGCCCCATTAATGGATGGGCCAATTTTCAGGATGTACATCTTTCGGCCTTTTAGCGCCCATTTAAATGTTGGGCTAGTTTTCGGACCAGTGTGTCTTTCAGCCTGTTGACGGCCCATAAATCTGATGGGCCATTTGTTGTTGGGCCTGAGTTTCAGCCTTTTAGCGGCCCATTTAAGTGTTGGGCCAATTCTCTGGCCCGATGTCACTTTCAGCCTGTTGACGGCCCATAAATCAGTTGGGCCATTTGTAGTCGGACCTGAGTTTTGGCCTTTTAGTGACCCATTTAAGTGTTGGGCCAATTCCCGGCCCTGTGTGCCTTTCGGCCTGTTAATGGACCATAAATGAGTTTGGCCATTTGTAGTCGGACCTTAGTTTTGGCCTTTTAACGGCCCATGCCCTTCATGGTCCAATACCAGCCCGGTTTCTCTTTCGGCCTGCTAAATCCCCATAACACAGTTGGGCCATTTACAATACGACCTGACTTTTGGCCTCTTAGCGGCCCATGGTCTTCGTGGTCTAGTACAAGACCGCTGTCTCTTTTGGCCTGCTAAAGGCCTACAGTATAGTTGGGCCATATGTAGCCCAAACTTAGTAACGGCCTGTTAACGGCCCGTGAAATAAACTGGGGCCACCTGTTGCCCGCTTCAATGTCGGCTTGTTAACGACCCGGGAGGTAAGAGGGCCGACCATTAACTTTCGGCCTAGTAACGGCCCATTAACTTAATGGGCCCACTAAAGTCCGTACATGTCTTTAGGCCAAATTAGATAATCTGAGCCCATTACGACGAGCAATTATGCACAGGACCAAAACCGATGACGCAAAGGTATGGCATACAAGGAATAACGTTGCACATCCAGCATATATTACAGGAAATTACATCCACTGGGCAATCAAAGATTGATGCCAGTGCAAATAAATGAGCAGAACCTAACCATCTACAACATCACAATCTGCAACCTCAGCACAGATGACGCCCATAAGCATGTGGGCAAGTTCTTTCTGCTTTGCTACACTGTCTCTGAAAACATTGATCAGTTGTTGTGTCGCACGACTCTGCACCTCTGATTCATCCACCATTTCCATCATTGCTTCAGCCATTAATTGGTTCACAAACATACATTTATTCCGTTGCATTCGAGACAGAGGATACTGAACAGATTCAGAAGGCGATTTTGGTAGGCTTGTATTATTGATAGTGGAGAGTGTCTCAACCACTGCATCATAACATAAATTAGGACGGGAACCAAACAGATTAATCATGAGTTATTGCCATATTACCTGGCCTAGATTTACTGGAAAGAAACAATGGGGTTGCCTTGCTGTTTTCAGAGTTTGTCTTCTTATCTTCAGCAGCCTGCACAAAATTAACACACTAGCATTGCTATCATTGGCCAAGCCAGATAATAGGAAAGCAACATTGACACAACGAACGTTTGGGCAACTAGCCTACACCAAACTAACACAATATGGCACAGCTATCATCAGCCAGGTAAGGTAGTACGAAAGCAACATTGACACAATGAATTAGTGGGCAACCAGAGAAGCACTACAATTCAGTAATGTGCGTGATATGAGATAGTACATTCATGCAGCTTAGTATGCAAAACTACCATGCATTTTTCCTTACAAAAATCAACATTGGCGCCTTTAACATTTTGCTACAACTAATTTTAGATCAGATAAAGGTTAGATTCACGCCGATTAACAAAATACATGTTGATGTAAAAATATAGTGATATACAATAGGTACTTACATCAGCATTGGAGCACAGAGAATTCCAGCAAGATATTTTCCTCGAATACAATCCCAATGGAGGAAGTCTTCTATCGTTTAACCTTATTTTCTAAAAGAGAGATGGGTAAGAAACATGTAGAAGATATGATCAGAATGCTATAAAATTACATGATGTGAGGATACACACACGCTTCTTAGAATGGAGTTGACATTCTTTTGCTGGACTGGAGCGGACTAGTTCTTTGGCCACTGGAATCTGCTTATTATCAGTGGGAGTTGGGTTTCTCTGTGCTGGAGCAGTATCTATGAAAAATGAAGTTGGTTTATTATCTCCTGGCATTTGGATCTTTTGCAAAGACCTGGTTTGTAACCCTTCAAATTCTAACATAGCCGTCTTCCCCTTACATGCCTTATATAGAAGAATGGTGATTCAGTTATAAAACATGCTACAGCAGAGATGGAATAGGTACTGAAGAATAGAAAGGCATGACATATTGACATGTATTCCCTCCATCCAGAAATAAATGGACGGGTCTAGGCGTATTTCAGTTCTAGATACATCCAGTTTTATCCATTTTTGTGACATTTAATCCGGACGGAGGGAGTATGATGTAAGAGCTAGGGATACGACAAGACAACACAGTAAAAAAACACTGAAAACCCCACTGCAGAACCAAAGTATTCAAACCCACTGATATGAGATAGTACACTCATGCAGCTCAGGATGCAAAACTACCTGGAAGTTTTCCTTACAAAAATCAACATTGTGGCCTTTAATCATACATTTTGCTACAACTAAATTTAGATCAGATAAAGGTTGGATTCACGCCGATTAAGAAAATACATGCTGATGTAAAAATATAGTGATATACAATAGGTACTTACATCTACATTGGAGCACAGAGAATTCCTGCAAGAATCTTTCCTCATAAACGATACCATTGCAAAAATTCTTCTATCTGTTAAGCTTATTTTCTAAAAGAGAGATGGGTAAGAAACATGTAGAAAATATGATCAGCATGCTATAAAATTTCATGATGCAAGGATATGCACACGCTTCTTAGAATTGAGTTGACATATTTTTGCTGGACTGGAGCGGACTAGTTCTTTGGCCACTTGCATCTGCTTATTATCAGTAGGAGTTGGGTTTCTCTGTGCTGGAGCAGTATCTATAAAAACTGGAGTTGGTTTATTATCTCCTGGCGTTTGGATCTTTTGCAAAGGCCTTGTTTGTAACCCTTCAGATTCTAACATAGTCATCTTCCCCTTGCATGCCTTGTATAGAAGAATGGTGCTTTAATTATAAAAACATGCGACAGCAGAGAGATGGAATAGGTATTGAAGAATAGAAAGGCATGACATATTGACATGTATTCCCTCCATCCGGAAAAAAATGGATGGGTCTAGGCGTATTTCAGTTCTAGATACATCCTTTTTTATCCATTTCAGCAACATGTAATCCGGACGGAGGGAGTATGGTGTAAGAGCTAGGGATACGACAGGACAACAGAGCAAAAAAACTAGTTGAATGTAAAACTCTATGCTAGCGGAATACGTACAGAAATAACCAAGGCAACATACACGTGTATGATTGGAAAAATAAGATGGCATTGCAACAGAGCACTAGAACATCTCTTCAATGTAAAAAAACATGGTATGGCAGACAGATGAAGTACATACTGATGAATAATAATGCATAAGATATTCAGAAGCATGATGTCCAAATTAAGCAGATGGCATTGCGATAGAGTAGAATGACAGTACTTGAATTTGAAAACATGTTATCATGAATGGAATAGGTACTGAAAAACAGGAAGGCATGGCATATTTACATGCATGATCAGCATGCTAAGCACATGGCATTGCAACAGAGTAGATACACTCCAGGACATCATATGCATGTTGTACCCATATCACAGGCCAAGTTAGAGCAAGGACCTTGTGGGGTGAAGAGGATTCATCATCTTTCTGCAAGTCTTCTGAAGAACTGCCTTTACATGTTCCATCATATTGGGTATCATTGACATCAAGTTTATTGGCCTTTACATTGCTCCGTGAGGTTCTTGTGGATATATCAATGTGTGCAATTATATCTGACATGCATGGAAGACAACTAGTAGTTAGATTTATGTAAATGAGTGCCTGTAGGAGACGACATAAATAGTAGGACTGGGGTTAACTAGCAGCAACAGGTCTCATAAACTAAAGGGAGAACATAGATGAAAGCTACAGAATATGTATCATTTGTACTCGAGATTAACTAGATGGCACACAAAAGTATTAAAGAACAACATAGGTAATACTAGAAGTGGTATAATACTATAATCACCAGCCTATGGGATAGCATTGGCTGATGGATGATAACTATGGAACAATGTTACCTAAAGAACAAGTATCTTAGCTGAACTATGGAACAGCGTGAACTCCTGAACAAGACCCGTAAGAGATTAGCATGAATATACAATGAAATGTGATGATCTATTTTACGTGCTTAGATGAATAACAAAGCCATAAATTTGCACACAAGTAAGATGAGGGTACAACCTATCTGGCTGCCATCCATAGGAGTGAGCATCATGTGCTGACTTGTCGATGGCCCTGCAGTTGTTGTGGTTGTCCATGTCGGCCACGCGCATTCGATGTAGGGAACTGTTGAGTGGGGACTGTAGCTCCCTTCTGGTGTATGCTTCCCTTGTTGGAGTAGCTGCGATGAGTCAGAAGACGGTGTGTCTGAAGATGCAGATAACGCATAATGTTAAGAACGACATATCTCTTTGATCCGAAGAAATACACTAAGAGATCAACAACAAGGTACGAGAGTGGTCACACGTCAGTTGACTGAAGACTAAATTGGGGTCACATGATTTTATTTTATTTTGGTACTATCCGATCTACACCGGATGGCTTGATGGCTGTCTTATGCCTCCCGGCTGACACTTTTCAGAATCTTCCCCAAAGAGCCAGCGACCAACGGCAGAGCAGCCTGCCTCCGCTGTCCGTGGCCCCGGCCAAAACCCCGCTCCCCACCCCACCGCACTGTCGTGGTTGCGTCGCCCCCGGGCCAATCCACAAAGACTCCCCGTCATCCAGATCCGGCGGCGGCAGTACCTTCAACCCACACAACTCTAAAAGATAGCCATCTAAGCGCTGCTTCCGCGGTGAACTTGTGGCCCCGCACCCTTACGTTAGACACCAGCCAACCGGCAGCCTAGGAGCTCCGCCGCCTCGAGGGGTGCTACTTCCCAGTGGGAATCGATTGGCCCAGAATAAAAATTCAGACAACTGACGCCTAAATAAAGTGATTTTAGATGAGGGTGCGACCTATCTGGCGGCATGGTGAAGTAGGCAGGTCCAGCTGCCGAGTCGGTGAGGCCGGCGCGGTTGCGGTGGCGACCGGCGGCAGGGAAAGAGCGATGTCACCACGGTCGACGCCTATGCGGAAGCAGCGCCAGGACTCTGGACGGATCTGAAGTTGGAGCCACTCCGGCGCCGTGAACAACGGCGGGGGTGAATCGACTCCGGTACAGTTCACGCGGCTGTCATCGAGGCAGCACTAGCAGCACGGAGTAAGAGGCACACGGCCCAGTGCACGACAGCAATTGGACAGCATCTCCAGCATTAGGGAGGAGGGCAGCTGTGAAATTGGTGCGGTGGGGGCGCCATGGAGGTGGGGCTGAGGTTTCGCGGCTCCGGAGAAGGGAGCTTCCCGGGGAGAAGGTGATTTGGCACCCACGAGGTATGAATGGGCGCGG
>NC_057801.1:436029236-436030164 GCF_018294505.1 Triticum aestivum
ACAGACGCATTTATCTGAAATGTGAGGGGGAGTTACAGTTCTACCCTTGCCTATAGGCTTCTTGGCTTGGGTCTGTGTGCTCAGGGTCGGGGATAGTGGGCGGGAGCGATTTCGGGCGAGGAGGGCGTGTTTTGAACTATAGTGGGCGTGAGTGATTTCGGGCGAGGAGAGCGTGTTTTGAAATAGTGGGCGCGAGCTATTTTGGGCGAGGAGAGCATGTTTTGCCGACCATGGTTTATGAATTATTCGGCACATGTCATTTCGGCCGAGGAGAAGGCGCGCTTGGATGAAGTTACGAACCTACCCTCGATGTACAACGGGCCAATTGATGCGTGTCCCACATAGGACGGTAATTTCCCATTTCCCATTTATTTGCTCGGGCGAATTCCATCGAGCAGAGAGGATGTTTAACGGTTCGTTCAAATTTTGGGAGAACGAGCATCCACGTCTACCTTACCAAGTCGATTTGAATCAAATTTTGAAATATTAGCTTGCCACTTCTTTTTTAAATGGAGAGATGATGCTCGGGAGTAATGTGTTTTTACATGCTCGTTGCTAGCGATTTACTATATGACAAATAGTTGACCCACTCAAAAACGCGAATCAAACCCAAAATGAAATATCTCGATTCAATGAACTAGCTCGTTTAGTAGGTCAAAATAGTGAACTAAATCCAAAATTGAACACCTCAATCGAGTAGCATGTTGTACAGTATTATAGTACTCCATGAACATGTTGAAAGTCAAATTAATGAACTTGTTTGATATACGCATATATCTGTTCATGTGTGGATTGCAGACAACATGTTCTCCAATTTAAATATTTGAATGCAAGTTTATATCGAAACATGGTTTATATCAGTCTTTGATGCATAAAACGCGACCTCCCCCTCTCCCGGACTCCTGTTCTCTCTCTCTCTCTCTCTCTC
>NC_057801.1:436030478-436041711 GCF_018294505.1 Triticum aestivum
GTCGCAAGCATCCTACACAAAAACCTTGTTGGTCCCTCCCTCTCTCTCTCTTTGTGTGTGTGGGGGGGGGGTCTTTCTAGTTCGCATTCATATATACATCATCTATAGGTCTCTCTCGCACACTATGTATGATACTCTAGCTAGTCCAAGCTAGATATCTTGGGTGCACTCATCGTACGCACACAAATTCCTTGCCTCTTTTCCCGTAACTCTCTCACGCACCACTATGTCATCTCGGAGCTCTTCCCCCCCTCTCTCAAACTCTCCATCCACCTGGGTCACACATACACATGCATATCTCACTCGCACTCGATAGGCCCATCTAAAACTCTCTCTCTCTCCATCGTTCTCTCTCCATCTCACACGCACACACACACACAATCTCATGCCCAGCTAGCCAAGTATGATGGTCTCTCACTCAATTGTAGGCACACACAGTCCCCCCTATATGTATATGACTAGCTAATCTTAGTCTCCATCACAAACATGTGCATGGTCTATCTCGATTTCTCTCGGGGCATCTTTCTATCGCGCACGCACTCCCTCGATCTCCCACCCATATAGTTCCCTCACGATCTCGAGGGGATCTCTCTATCACAAACACACCCTCTCTCCCTCCCCATGCGTCCATGCCATCCATGTGTCCCTCTCGACCTTTTTTCCTAGTTGGCCAGACCTCTATTGGACATGTGCTACAGGGGTGTCTCTCTCCGTTGCAAACAATCACACACTATCTATCTTCGTGTATCTGCTCGCCTCGCTTTTCCATCTCGGAGATGCATGCGTGATATGTTTGCATAAGAAACAAAAAAACAAACTCTCTCTCTAATTTATCGTTTGTTGTCACTTTCTCTTTCACACACATACTCTTTTTGCACACTTACTCATTCTCCTTCACACGCACTTGATCTGTCTCGACTGAGGCACTCACCTCCGTCCATAGCACATAGATTTATTGAAAAGTCAAACATCACAAAGTTTGACCATGTACGTGGAGAAAAAGAATTACATCTAGTACGGCAAACATATACCATTAGATTCACCATGAGATGTAGTTTTGTATGATGTATCTTTGGTATTGTATATATATATAACATTTGCGTAAACCTGATCAAAGTTTCCAAAGTTTGACTTCTAAAAATTTTACATGCACTGCATTATCGAGCGGATGGAATATCTCTTTCCCCCTCTCAGCTATCTGAAGCACCACTCAGCCTTATCGGGGCTCCTCAATCTCTCTCAAACTTTATTGGTCAGTTAGGTTCATGACCTGACCCTCATGCCTTGATGGCCGGTACTGCCTGGTGTGGATGTGAGATGTAAAATATTTCTGTCTGGCTAGGCTTGTGTGGTGCTGAAGCGTTTGGTTCATGCCTGGGCCAGGCAAAGCATCAACGTCCCATCAATCAATCCATGCATCAATTATTTAATGCTAATATCCATCCATGTTGCTATTAGCCTCGTGGCCGCACGACCAGGCACGACCAGGCATTCGAAATCGGTCGCTTGGGCCAGGCTACTTGCAGTGTCTGGAGTTCATCCAGGCTAATTAAAGTGCAAGGGAACCCAGCCCAGACGGGCTTTATTTTTCACAGGGTAGCAACCAAACAAGCGTGCATGAAGTCCAGCCACAACCCCAGGCCACGCAAAAGATGCTCACGACGCAAGCCAAACTGGCCTTATATCTCCCTGGTTCACACATACACATTTCTCGCTCGCGCTATACATATAGACCCATCCAACACTCTCCGCCCTTGTTCTCTCTCCATGTGACACGCACCCCCCTAAGTACCATAATCCCTCACTCCATCATAGGCTCTGTTTGGATCCATGGGTTAGAGTTAGTTTGGGTTAGCTTGGAGTCAACTAACCCAAAAAGATCCAAACGGGAGGGTTAGTTTATGTTAGATGCATCTAACCCATCCAAGAGGTGATTATTTGGGTTAGTTCTTCTCGGGACCACTAATAAACACTTTTTTCTCTCGCTCTCCCCGCAGCAGATCCCTCCCCACTTCCTCGAAGCTTCTCGTCCTCTCCCTCCCTCCCTCTCGCACCGCCCGTGAAGGTTCCTCGTCGTATCCGTGCTCCATCTAACCCTGCCATCCAAACACCTCTTTACATAGAGTTAGTTCAGAGTTAGTTCAGGGTTAGAATCTAACTCTAACCTCTAACTGAGTTAGAGTATCCAAACAGGGCCATAGGCGCAAGCACTCCCCCCCTCCTAAGTATGATTATCTCTTACTAGCCATCAGGAACACACATATTGTCTCCTTCCATCCATACGTCCATCTCGATATCTCTCGGGGCATCTTCTATCGCGCACACACCTTGTCACTCGATCTCCCACCCATGTAGTCCCATCACGATCTCCAGGGGATCCCTCTATGACAAACATACACTCTCTCCTCCCCATGTCTGCATTTTCTCCGTACGTCTCTCTCGACCTCTCTCCCTTGTTTGTCAGACCCCTCTTGGCCACGTGCTAGGGGTCTTCCTCTCTCAGTACCAAACAACCACACACTATCTCCTCACCTTGCCTCCGTTGTCGAAGATGCATGTGTGATATGTTTGCATAAGACACGCACGCTTTTTCTCCACCTTTATCGTGTGTTGTCCATGTCTCTTTCACACACGCACACACACTTTTTTCACTCTCTCTCTCTCTCTCTCTCTCTCTCTCTCTCTCTCTCTCGTTAGGGACTCTGTCACGTCCATAAGCATACGGATGTTTTGAAAAGTCAAACCTCAGAAAAGTTTGACCAGGTATATGTGGAGAAAAACATTTACATCTGGAACGATCATTAGATTCATCACAACATGTACTTACTTCATACTATCATTTATCTTTGGTATTGTAGATATAAGTAATTTCTTTATAAACTTGGTCAAAGTTTCAAAAGTTTGACTTAAAAAATGTTGTAACTACATTATCGAACGGCGGGAGTAGCTCTTTCTCTCTCTCTGCTATCTCTCACGGGCCTCCCCTCTCACTCGAACTCTCTATACCGACGGATTATACGCTCACTGTGTCAGCGTATAGCTCCGTATATTGTTTCGTTGACCAGTCAACTAATCCACATGCTGCGTTGTCAGCTCATGTTCTGTATCTTGGTGTGCTGGCCCCTGTGGCAGTGGGTGAAAATAAGTAAACTAGAGGCCCATCTGACACGCGGTGAAGGAAACAAAGTTGAAACCACTCGGGGTAGCACCCCGCACGCTAGTAAATTTAGGGCGCATTGAGGACAAACTTCTTGCACGCGAAGGACGCACTCGTGCACAATTCACCACTGTGTGGCGGCATGCATAGAAGGACGCACTCGCGCACACCCAGCACACAACACACACCAGCACACGTGTACACCGACGTCACCGCCGGTTCAGATGGACAGCGAGGCAGCCAACAAGCGGAGGCCGGTCGAGCGAAAACCGCATCCAGCGAGCTTGGACTTCATCAGCAGCCTCCCCGACGACATGCTGCTCGTCATCATCGGCCTCCTCCCCACCAAATCTGCCGTGTGGACCTCCCTGCTCTCCCGGCTGTGGCGCCCCCTCTGGTGCTGCGTCCCCCTCAACCTCACCGTCGACAGCTGCCTCTGCGATGGGGATTGCAAACGCATGGCCGCAGTCTCCAAGATCCTTTCATCGCACCCTAGGCCAGCTAGATGCCTTAACATCCGCATGTTCAGTACCAACTACAAGGTCCAACCCAAGTTCAACAAGTGGTTCTTATCCCTCGCCCTACATCAGCTCGAGGAGCTCAGCTTTGAAGTTGGACGATGTCGCTCTCTGCCGCCGTCCGCGCTCCGCCTCACACCAATGCTGCGCCGCGCTAGCTTCAGCTCCTGCTATCTTCCCCGGATTAATGCCGCGCCCGCCCTTCTTCTCCCTCAACTCAACCAGCTCGACCTCTTCGACGTTGTCATCTCGAAGAAGGCTATGGAGCACCTGCTCCGCAGCTGTACTACACTCGAGTACCTTCGTCTTGAGTAGATCCACGGGTTCATTAGCCTCCACATCGCCTCGACGAATCTCCTATGGATTTATGTGTCTTGCTGGCCCCGCAACAAGACATCAATTGGGAAGAGATCACTCCAGCTGTTCCATGTTATGTTCATTGAGAATGCGCCTTTCCTTGAGAGATTGCTTGTATTGGATCTAGAAGGTCCAACAAAAATCAGGGTCATTGACGCGCCGAAATTGACAGAGTTGGTGTACTCATCTGCCAAATTCTCCGAACTCTTTATTGGATCCGTAATCATTCAGGTACAGCGCTCATCTTCTTCTCCGTCTTCTTGAAATTCACATTTTTAAATTTCTTCTTGATGTATTTACGACCGTCTTCCAGAAAATGATTCCCACAAGCTTAACCCAGTCCATGCGCACAGTGAAGATCTTAGCACTATAATCTATCAGCCCCAATCTGGATCAAGTTGTTGGATTCCTTACATGCTTTCCATGCACGGAGAAGCTACTCATCAAGGTGAAACTTCTTTCCTATTAGTAAACGGTAATCACAACGTAGCTCAATTTTTTCGTAATTTTCCCAAATTACGATGACAAGTGTAGTGTTCAAAACTACATCTACGCACTGCACCAAAAGAAATGTTTTTAGTATTTTTTTTCTCACGTGATCACCTGCATCATTTTTATGCTGTACTACTATAGTAGCCTAGGCTAGTCATAGTAGAAAGTAACTTAGACTACTCCAGTAACTCTATGGTTACCCTAAGGGCAAGTACTACCTCCGTCCTGGTTTACTCTTCCAATTTTGTAGTATCAAAATTTGACCATAGATTTAACTGACAAAATGTTAATGCATGTCACTAAGAACTATATCGTTGGATTCATATTTGAACATAATTTCAAATGGTGTAATTTTTAGTGACATGCATTGGCATTTTGTTAGGTAAATCTATGGTCAAAATTTTATACTAAATACGAGGTAGTATTCCCTCCATCCCAAAATTCTTGTCTTACATTTGATTAGATACGAATGTATCTAACACTAAAATGTAACTAGATACATCTGTATTTAGACAAATTTAAGACAAGAATTTTGGGACGGAGGGAGTACAAAAGTGGGCTATGTAGGCCAAAACACGTGCCAAATTCACTTGTGATGCATTTGGCATCGATGCCCCTCCATTGCTCACTTGGTGCCCCAATCTGGATCACCTACTTTGCTTCGGTGCCAAATTAACTCACGCAATGAAAAAACACTGCGTGGGAGAGAGAGAGGACCGAGGCAATAAAAACACTTGTTTGGGAGAGTGAAAGGCTGGTGTAGTTGGTTTGATTGATTTGTTTATACATGTGGGTCTGTGTGCATAGCGGTGCCAACTTTCTCACATCGCGAGAGCAGTGCCAAAATCTTTTGATTTGACATCGATGCGTATTATGTGGCATACTTTTGCGAAATATGGCATCAGCCACATAGTGGAAGGCAACAAATGCCCAAGCTCTTCACGTGCTCCTAGTTAAATGAGAGGAAACAGAAAGAGAGAGAGAGAGAGGGAGAGAGAGGGAGAGAGAGTGAAAATATATCACTAGCCAGCCAACCCTATCGTATGAGCGAATGATATTGGTACCTCTTGATGACACGGCAATCTTATGCAGCCAGCTGCTCTAATATGTTCTCTTCTTTTGCAGATAAAAAAAGACCCGAAAGTGAAAAATGTGCTGCAGTATAACAATCTCATTGAATGCCTTGATATCCATCTTACAGAAATTGATTTGATTGACTATCGAGGCAGCACATTTGAGATTAAATTGGTCAGGTTCTTTGTTCTAGAGGCAAGTGCGCTCAAGGTAATGAGGTTTGGCGTTCTCTGGCGCAACAATGAATGCCGTGCTGATCACCGCAAGCGTCTAAGCCTAAATGACAAAGTCTCCGCAGAAGCTGAATTTGTTTTTGAAACATCAAGTGGCCAGACACTCGAAAACTTATTTGCCCATTAGTGACTTGTCAGGGCGGTGGATTTTAGTTTGTACGATAACGCTGCATCCACCTAAAGTAACGAAAGTTCTTACGTAAACTTCCTAGTAATTCCCTCTTCCTAGGTGAAGCATTACTCCTAACATTTGTAATATCAGTTTGAAACTTGTAATATTGTTGTGTCCTATTCCTGCATTTTCAAAATCCTACGAATCAAACAGGTCCTGAGTTGGTGATAATGTTGTGCCTCCCATCTTTCACCAATAGCCGTCGGATCTAGATCTGACGCATACAAACCAAGCTTCTCCATTTTTGCAAAAAGATGCCTGCACTTGTTCCCTATTTACCAACAACTCCTTGTCTCTCACAATCAGCCTTATCTCATCCCCAGTACATCTAGAAGGTCGTGGAAAAATCTGGCGCGATGGCCGCTGCCGGAGCCGTCCACCCCCAATCTTGGTGTTCCGTGCAATGCACGGGCATCTACGCATGGGAAATTATGTCGAACAGGGCTAGTTGTAAGCAGGCTAGCTCTACAGCCATGATGATAGTGACTGCAGACGGTGAGGCTGACTATGGTATGCCGAACATGGTGCCTATACTCAGGTGTCATCTCCGGCGCAGGGTCTTGTCACTTCACTGTGAGGAGCAGCACGTAATAATTTGACCAACGGGTAGTACAGTGCTAGTACGCCTAGGAGTACTACATTGGTAGTACTACTACTAGTACTAGTAGCACCACCGTCTGGATTTAGGAGTACTACCACGTCCATCTGGATTTTAGTATTTGACTAGCAATATCTAGTAATGCATGTCACAAAAAATGTACTACTCCCTCTATAAATAAATACATGGTGTTTTATTCCTATTGGCAAGAGAACTTAATGTTTTTTTGCTAACTAGAGTCTTAATAGGATTACATGCAACGAACTAAACACTGCATGTCATGTTTGGTAGTCTCAAGTCATTGAAAGCATGCACGGCCCACATCTCTCATTGGTTGATATGTCACGAAATAAGAAACAAGGAGGGAGTTAATGCACCGTGCCTAAGTGTTTTGGGATTATTTGGTTTTTGTAATGTGACTTACACAACATTTTTGTTTACATGCATTAACATTTTATAAGTTAAATCAAAGGTCAAAACTTGGCGCAAAATGCAAAGGGGACCAATAAACCAGTAAACATCAAACTTCTCTCGTTTGGCCCCAACTAGAGGTCCGGTGAGATGACTATACTGCACCGGCACAGAGGGGGCGCGGCTTCATTGACTTACGACAACTGCCTTTGGGTGAATGACACGTGGGCCCAGGGGGTGGCTGGCCCACCTATCATACAGCCAAAGGCAGGTGCAGTAGAGGGCCGAGGAGTAGTATGAAATCCTACTCACCTACGCATGCTAACCAAGGGCAAGAGTGATCACTCGAATCGCAAGATCAGTTGACTACTACCTCTGTCCTGGTTTATTAGTCTCCTTTGTAATTTGTGCTAAATTTTGACCAAAGATTTAACTAACAAAATGTTGATGCATGTCAACAAAAATTATATTTTTGGATTCGTATTTGAACATAGTTTTCAGTGATATAATTTTTAGTAACATGCGTAAACATTTTGTTAGTTAAATCCGTGGTCAAAATTTGACATGGATTACAATGGGGACCAATAAACCAGGACGAAGGTAGTAGAAGCTAAGCTAGACCCATGGAGGCGATGAGCGCAAGCATCGGCCGGCTATGCCAGATGGTCCACGACGCCGGCCTGCGGCCCAGCAACGAGGAACGTCTCCAGGTAGTATTGCTTGAGGCCGCCAAGGCGAGGGGCCTCTTGGACGACAGCTTCGTCTCCTTGTTCGACGAGGTCCTCGTCGGTTTCCTCGACAAGTTCACCGTCGTCAAAAAGCTCGCGGACGACTTTGACGTAAGCCTCCGGCCGACGCGCCCAGGCTCTGCGATGCCCGCCACCCTCAACGGCCACTATGGTGACAACCTCTTCGACGCACTGGTGGCCCTACGACTGCCCGCCGTCGTGCCGGAGAATGTCCACCTCGAGGTCGCGCTCGCCACGCAGCGCCTGGCACAGCAAGACACCAACGACATAATCACCCACGTCTACGCGCATGCAAGAGGAGGACGATAGGATGCTGGCCTTCTTGGACCGCAGGGCAACCTTGGACGGCACTGTTCTGAAGCACGTTGAGCTCGCCACCAACGCCGCTGCTCCTCACACGTCGGTTGGTGACCCGGCACACTAGGGCGTGAGGATGTCGTTGATGGATCCGTATGTATTTTTATCTTTCCGTCAAATCCATGTAGTAGTATATGGTACTACAGTAATTATCTTACCTTTCGCATAAACTTCATAATTTTTGTACGTACTCCATGCATGAACAGCGCCAGAACCAAACTTCTCATTACTCTAGGCAAAATCATTATTTTCTATCTATCGATCGCGCCATGGAGCAGAACCAAATTTTACAAGTTACGAGTTCAAAAGGAAAAGCCTGCCATGTTCGCATCGCACCCCCACACGGTTGGTCCGGCACGCCGCACAAGCGGGAATGCGTGCGGTGTTGCATTTTCACTTACAAGTGGGACCGTAGTTGAGCAAACCGACTATCGACAAACCCCCACCCCGCCCACCGCGCGATGGCTGAGAAAACAAGAGGGAGAAGAGATGGCTGTAGCACGGACTCCAAGAAAATTGGTGTCGGATGGGACTCGTGTGGGTGGCGTGTGCCGTACTACTAGACATGAATGCTAGTTATGGCCCATGCCACCCCACTATATCGAGCCTATATCGAGGTACGTAGAACAAATTTCCTGCAGTCCGTGCTCAGCACTCCTCTATCTCTCTTCTCAGCCAGCCAACGGACGTGGTGCTCTCGGCGCGGCCTGGTCAACATGGTCAATGAACGACATCCATCGGAAGTGGACTGTACGTGGAGAGGCTGACAGCTGGGTCCACGGCCGCACGCAAAGAAATGCCTCCTTATTACACGCAAAATAATGATTCCTCCACCTGACATCTGGGACCCACCGAAAGGGCCTCTGTATTTCATGAAAAAAACATTACCGCCGCTGACAGCTCGGACCCACCAGCTATATCTTCGCACGCAAGGAAGTGCCTCCTTATTACGCCCAAAAAAAAGAATACTCCCCCTGCTAGCTGGGACCCAGTATAGTGGGCCTACTAAGTTGACGGGGATGAAGGGCTTTGTCAACTTAGTCAATATGCACGATTCTAGCTTGACTGACCGTACGATGTCCATCCAACGCCGTAGTGCTTCTTCAACCTCTCGTCTTCTTGCTCCAGCCGCCTAAAGCAGCATCGGTCGTACCGCCTGCTCCTGCCTCCCGTGGCTGGCTGTGCTGCCGCGGAGGCCTCACCGCCCCCATACTACTCCCACCGCTGGCCAGGCCATCCCTCCACTCCACTCACCCACACCCCCTGTTATTCTGCGACGACGGCAGCGCAGCCGAACCAGTGAACCCTCGTACTCCTCTCCGTGTGGGCATCCACTGCAGCGTATTCCCCAGCTCCGCGTCCTCCCCTTCCTAGGCCTCGCCGTCGTCCACCGTCGTGGTGCTCTCGCTGCGGCGTGGTCAATGTGGTCAATGACCGAATTCCATCGGAAGAATACTTTACGTGGAGAGGCTGACAGCTGGGTCCACGGCAGCCGCAAGGAAGTGTCTCCTTATTACGCGGAAAATAATTATTCCTCCACCTGACAGCAGGGACCCACTGGACGGGCCACCAGTATTCCGCGAAAAAAATGTTTGCCCCTGACTGCTGGGACCCACCCGACGGGCCATCGTATTTCACGAAAAAAATGTTCCCCCTACTGTCAGCTTGGACCCACCGAAAGTGCCTCCTTATTACGCACAAAAAAATGAATACCCCCCTGCTAGCTAGGACCCACCTTGGTGGGAGGCTGACTTGTGGGCCTACTAAGTTGACGGGGACGGAGGGCTTTGTCAACTTAGTCAATATAAACGATTCTTGTTCCAGTGACCGTACGATGTCCATCCAACGGCCGTAGTGCTTCTTCAACCTCTGGTCTTCTTGCTCCAGCCGCCCAAAGCAGCGCCGGTCGTGCCGCATGCTTCTGCCTCCCGTGGCCGGATGTGCTGCCGCGGAGGCCTCACCGCCCCCTACTATTCCCACCGCTAGCCAGGCCCTGCGGCGACGGCAGCCTCACACCGCAGCCAAACCAGCGAACCCTTGTACTCCTCTCGGCGCGGGCTTTCACTGTCGCATCTTCCCCGGCTCCCCATCGTCCCCTTCCTAGGCCTCGCCGTCGTCCACTGCCCTGGTGCTCTCGGAGCGGCGTGGTTAACATGGTCAAGGAACGACTTCCATCGGACGTGGACTGTATGTGGAGAGGCTGACAGCTGGGTCCACGGCCGCAGCAAGGAAGTGCCTCCTTATTACGCGGAAAATAATTATTCCTCCACCTGACAGCGGGGACCCACCGGACGGGCCACCATATTTCGCGAAAAAAACGTTTCCCCCTGACTGCTGGGACCCACTAGCTACACCTTCGCACGCAAGGAAGTGCGTCTGGGCAAAAAAAAAGATTCGCCCCTCTGACTCCTGGGACCCACGAGCTACATTTTCGCACGAAAGGTAGTGCCTGACAGTCGGGACCCACCTGGTCGAAGCGTACGTAGCGTTGTCATTCTGGTCGCGAACGTGTACGTACATACTGGTCGTTGTAGAGGCGCGCACGTGTCGTAGTAGAGGCGCGCATGTAGCATGTACACGTACGTACATCGGCGAGGGTGCAAGAAAGAAAATACGGCCACGTACGTACATACGGGCAGGGTATCAAATGCCTACTCGTGCATACGTACATGGCTAGGTCGGAACGGAGAAACAGCGTCATCGTCGTGTTCATGGGGAGGCAACAGAATGCGTCGTGTTTATGGGGAGGCAACGGAATGTGTCGTGTTCATCGGGAGGCAACAAAACGCGTGGGAGCCAACCGCTGGGTCGGAACGGAATGTGTGGTCGTGTTCATCAGGAGGGCTTGGACGGAACAGGCAATGGAAACGAGGCCTGGCATACTGCACAACGGAGGAAACGGCCTTGTGTTCGACCGGCCACGTTCGAAACGGGATCCTGTTCATTGGGAGGGGTCTGGCGTACTGCACAACGGAGGAAACGGACCTCCTATGGTCGAAACGGGGGTCCTGTTGATCGGGAGGGGTGTGGCGTACCGCAAAACGGAGGAAACGGACCTCCTACGGTCGAAACGGGGGTCCTGTTGATCGGGAGGGGTGTGGCGTACCGCAAAACA
>NC_057801.1:436042109-436065655 GCF_018294505.1 Triticum aestivum
CTCCACGGGCTACCGTCGACCTCCTCCAGCCTCCACGGGCTCCTGTTCATCCAGCCACCACCGCGCGCTACTCCACCGGCTACTGTTCAACCACCCCTCCGCGGGCACCCCTCCACCGTCTACTGTTCATCCAACCCTCCACACCACGGGGTCCTGTTCAACCACCCCTCCACGGCCACCCCTCCACTGTCTACTGTTCATCCAGCCCTCCACACCACGGGGTCCTGTTCATCCAGAGGCAACGCCACCGCTCACTGTTCATCCAAACCCCCTTGCAACACTCACTGTTCATCCAATCAATCGGCTTCAGTTAGCAGCAGTAGCGAAGGAATTGCTCCATCGGGTTCAGTTAACAGCCATCGATGGATCCCTCGGGTTCAGTAACGTGTAGCCCGCAGTGCAATTGCTCTGGTTCAGTTAGAGCCCAACGCCTCGCTCGGGTTCAGTTAGAGCCAACGCCTCGCACACACGCGCGTACGTACAAGAGAAACGCGCATCGCTCGGCCCCCGACACTGTTTTCCCCAAAATTTTCCTCCCCCTCGCTTCTACCATGGTTTTTTCTGTCATGGACGGCCCAAAGAATGTCATGCAGCTGCGTCTCCAGCCCGCCCAGGACGAAAAGCCCATTTTCTGTCATGATTTTTTGTCATAGAAGTAGGAGCCCACCACATCTATGATGATACCGGGTTTTGTCACAATTATCGTCATAGAAGTGTCATATGTATGACAAAAAAAATTCGTTCGGCCCAAAATGTCACGGATGTGTCTTTTTTTTGTAGTGTCAGCCTGTGCCAGCCTCCTCTCCGCGGATGCTGCGGCCCTGTCTACCTCCGCCTTCGCCAGGCGGTCGGCTTCTTCCTCGCGCATGTTCTGCTCTGTCGCCTCCTAGAGGTCGGCGACCAGGTCGATTCGCCGGCTGGAGGAGGAAGTCACTGCCGACCTGATGACTGAGGTGGTGCCTGACTTCTCGAGAGTCAGCGGGGCCCTGAGATAAGAAGACAAGTCAGAATAGTTTTTTTAGGCCGGATTGGCGAAAATACGGAAAACAAGAAAGAATACTTACGCTGACACCATGACTGGCACCTTCGGCTGCCTCTGATACTTGGCCACCTTGGTCGCGGCTTCTTTCCGCCTGGTCGCCGCGGCCGGGTTCTTGGGCTTCTTCGGGGCACTGCCAAACAGGGCAGCGCCCTCCCTCCGTTTGTGTTTGCCGCCACGGGCGGGCGGCCCAGTAGAGGGGCCTGCGCCGGTGTTGGTAGTGCTTCGGGCGGGGTGCGGCTCGTCTTCATCGTCGTCGTCGTCGGGACAAGTCTCCATGCCGCCGCCCTCCTCAGAGCCGCCTGCTCCGCCGCCGCCGCCTGTTGCGTTGTCCGCCAGGGCGGCCGCCCCCAAGTCGGGGTCGTCCAAGTCTCTCACCACCCTGTCCGGCAGGTAGTCACCACCCGGCCCCACGATGGCGGCCGTCGCCTCGGACATATAAATCTGCACTCCAGAAGGGAGTCGTATCACGACAAGAACAAGACTGAAAAAATAGAGCGGAAGGAAGAGATGAAGAAACTTACGGCAGGCGGCGGATCGTCGCACGAGTACGGCCGCTTCCCGTACCGCTACTCTGCCTCCGACACCCTGAGGTCGAAGATCTCATTCCCCATCCGCGTGACCTCAGTAGTCGGCATCTCCTTCGTGCATAGCCGGCTGGGGTCGCAGTGCCCGCTCATCCGGAAGATTGGATGACGGCGGCCCTGGAGCGGAAGAACTCGGTGCTCGACGAAGGCGACGAGGAGGTCGGAGGCCACGAGGCCCTCCAACTCTTGGAGCACTCGGAGTCGGCCGATGGCGGCCGTTGTGTCTAGCGACACCGCCTTCGGCTTGTAGCCCCAGTTAGGCCGGAGCCCGATGCGAGGGCTGGCCTCGTAGGCCGGCAGGTTGAGGAAGTTGGTAGCCTGATCGACGTTCTCGACGTAGAAGTAGGACTACTGCCACATCTTCACGGACTGTGCCAGCTTGATGATAGGGAAGGCGTTCTATTTCGCCGGCCAGCGCACGGCGACGAACCCACCGCACTCGGCCGCCGTATCCTTGGTGAAGGTGCCGAGTCTCCCGTAGAAGAACGCTCCCCATAGTTTGAGTGTGGGGAGGATGCCGATGTAGCCCTCACACGCCGTGACGAAGGCGGAGAGCAGGGTCACGGTGTTGGGCGTAAGATGATGGGGTTGGAGGTTGTTGAAGTCGAGGAAGGAGCGGAGGAAGCCGCTAACCGGAAGGCCGAAGCCGCGAAGGAAGTGCGAGCGGAAGACGACCCGCTCATTCCCCCTCGGCGCCGGCGAGATCTCCTCCTCTGGTGGCACCCGCGCCTTGACGAATGCCGTGTTGCGCATCCAGCGCGTGTCGCGGAGGAAGGGGATGTGATCCTCGATCACTGTCGACCCCTCCCAATCGCCGCCCTTCTCGCATGGCTTCGGGCGAGCCACGTGAGTAGGAGGGGTGCATCGGCAACGAACGGCGGCAGCCCCACGGCAGCATGGGGTGGCGGTGGTGGCTATGGAGGAGAGAGCAGAGGAAGAAGAGAGAGCGGAAGGGGGCGTGCAAGCTTTGCCACACCTCCCTCCCTCCTACTTATAGCCCCCGGGCTATGAAGCCGAGGGGGCGGGGCATAGGTCGTGGGATTAACTACGCCCACGACCCCAAGACCCCCCATTTACCGTGCGCATTCACCACGCCTCGAGCGGTCGTGGGAATTGTAACCGCCCCCCTCGGCACAACAAATCCACCCGGGTGCCAAGGCGCGGTAGTGGCGGGCCCGGCCCCCTGTCACGTACCATCAGGGGCGTGGGGCGGCAGGCTGGCCGGGCTGGCACGCGCCGCATGGCGTGTCTGCGGCGGGCGGCAGCCCGGGAAGCTTAGCAGGCATGCCACCTGTTTTCCCGCCTTGGAGTTCAAAATCGACCAACAGCCCCGCCTAGACGAAGCCGGCTTCAGCAGTCGGCCAACCGCAAGACGGATCGACGCTCTCCCGGAGCTCGGTGAGGGGGGAAGCCACTGAGACTTCGCGGCCCCTCAACCACAACGCCTCACCGGCTTCAGGGACTACTGTCGGGGTAATGGGCCACGGGTAGCCTCAACCGAGTCCCTGGATTTATCAAGACATTGGGCCGGCTTCGCCTTGCTGCGCCCCAAGCTGAAGCTCTGCCCTCAGGAGGCCGGCTAGCTCAATGGCCGGCCACCAGAGGGCGGCCAACCACCAGCAGACGGCATCACGAGGGGCCGGCTCCTGCCTGCCAGCCTCTAGGGGAGACGACATCGAGCAGGCGGCCATCGTGCACCCTCAGAGTTTGTGCCCCCATCAAGAGGACAAGATGGGGCGTGGCTACAGTGAGGACCTCACCCCTGAATCTTGGGATTGGCGTGGCCACAGTTTCCCGTACAGGCGGATATTTCCGCACGGCATGGCACTGTTGCCACCATCCCTTGACGTCACTCTGGGCAGGCGTAGCCCTGCTCCCCACGACGGCCTGTCGGTAAGGCCCGCAGGCTGCGGGCCCTACCGGGCAGCGACATCCTAGAAGACAGCGCATGCCGAACAAATCGGACCAGGAGAGGGCCGGCCTCCAGTAGGCAGCCGTTCCCTCCCTCGAAGCAAGCACGCCATTAACCTGATGAGACCAAGTGTGGCTACAGTGATCTCCCACCAGGTGGCGGGACTGTAGCCACACTGAGCTGACCAAGCCAGTGTCATTAGCAGCACGGCTACAGTGAGCAGCCACCAACCAGACCCGCCAGCGGCGGGAGCGGCCTGTCGGCTCCGTACCAGACCAGGCGGCGGGCCCTAGTAGTCGGCGGAGAAGCCAGAGGCTGGAGACGCTGAGAGCCGGGCCCAGTAGTCGGCCAGATTACCATTGTACCCCTAGGGGGTAGGCCTATATAAACCCCCCAGGGAACCCATGCAAAGGGTTCCCACCCCATTAGACCTAGCCACATTCCTGGAGCAGGGGAGAGCTAGCCTTGCCTTCCCCTACCTCTATCATACAGCTCAAGGAGCGACTTTGTATCACTTGTGCCTTCAGTGATCATGCGGAGACCCCGTAGAGCAGGACTAGGGGTGTTATCTCCTAGGAGAGCCCCGAACCTGGGTAAAGTACGTCGGCGTTTGTGTCTACGCCTCATCCTTCTTCCGGGCACCGGGGACGTTCTACTCGCTCCCACCATGATAAGCCATCCTTTGGCATATGTCGCACCCAACCCCCAACATTGTAAGACTAGTTTTATTTCTCTGTTGCTAAGTTCAACTTGACGACTAGACTGAGGATGATAAGGTGATGCAATTCTATGGTTAACATCATACTTAGCAAGCATTTTACGGAGAGCACCATGAATATAGTGTGAACCACCATCAGTCATTAAATATCTAGGGACTCCAAACCTTGGGAAAATAACTTCCTTAAGCATTTTAATAGAGGTGTTGTGATCATCACTACTGGTTGGAATAGCTTCTACCCATTTAGTAACATAATCAACAGCAACCAAAATATGTGTATACCCATTAGAGGAAGGAAAAGGTCCAACGAAATCAATTCCCCAAACATCAAATGGTTCAATAGCAAGTGAATAATTCATAGGCATTTCTTGATGCTTACGATATTACCTATTCTTTGGCATTCATCACAAGATGAGACAAACTTACGGGCATCTTTGAAGAGAGTACGCCAATAAAAACTAGATTGCAATACCTTATGAGCGGTTCTGTCTCCCACATGATGTCCTCCATAAGCTTCAGAGTGACATTTCCATAGGATTTATTCCTGTTCATGCTCAGGTACACAATGTCTAACAATACCATCTACTCCTTCTTTACAATCAAACACCACTGCTAAGAATTATTTTTTAGTAGTGGCATAGTTTTGTTGAGCACTGTCTAGAGTTTTACTAGCATAATGGATAACATTCAGTTTCTTATCAACTCTTTGTCCTAGAATAGCACCAACAACATAATCATTAGCATCACACATAATCTCAAAAGGCAAGTTCCAATCATGTGGTTGCACAACAGGTGCAGTAATTAAGGCTTTCTTTAGTGTTTCGAAGGCTTCCATACAATCATCATCAAACACAAAGGGAATATCCTTTTGCAAAAGATTCATAAGAGGCCTAGAAATTTCAGAAAAGTCTTTGATGAACCTCCTATAGAAACCAGCATGACCAAGAAAACTATGAATACCTTTGATATCTTTAGGACATGGCATTTTCTCAATTGCATCAACCTTGGCTTTGTCCACCTCAATGCCTCTTTCAGAATTTTATGGCCCAAGACAATACCTTCGTTAACCATGAAGTGGCACTTTTCCCAGTTCAAGACAAGATTTGTTGTTCACATCTCTACAAAAATCGATCAAGATTGCTTAAACAATCATCAAAAGACCTCCAATAAACAGAAAAGTCATCCATGAAAACCTCAACAATCTTTTCACAAAAAGCAAAGAATATAGCAGTCATACATCTTTGAAAGGTAGCAGGTGCATTACATAGATCAAAAGGCATACGTCTATAAGCAAAGGTTCCAAAAGGACAAGTAAAAGTGGCCTTTTCTTGATCAGATTGTAAAACAGATATTTGTGAAAAGCCAGAGTATCCATCAAGGAAGCAAAAATGTGTGTGCTTAGATAGACTTTCTAACATTTGATCGATAAAAGGCAGAGGGTAATGATCTTTTCTAGTTGCTTTTTTAATTTTCTATAATCAGTTACCATCCTATAGCCTGTGAAAATTCTTTGTGGAATGAGCTCATTCTTATCATTAGGGACAATAGTAATACCTCACTTCTTAGGGACACAATGAACAGGAGTTACCCATCTACTATCAGATATAGGATAGATTATACTTGCTTCTAGAAGTTTCAATATTTCCGTTCTTACCACTTCTTTCATCTTTGGATTTAACCGACGTTGGTGATCAACAACGGGTTTAGCATGAGGTTCCATATTAATCTTGTGCTGACATAGAGTGGGACTAATGCCCTTAATATCATCAAGAGTATATCCAATAGCAGCCATGTGCTTCCTTAGAACTTTCAATAATCTTTCTTCTTCATGTTCTAAAAGGTAAGCACTAATAATAACAGGATATATCTTTTTCTCATCAAGACAAGCATATATCAAAGTGTCAAGCAATTGTTTTAATTCAAACACAGGATCACCTTTAGGTGGAGGAGGACCTCCTAGAGTTTCAATCGGCAAATTGTGTTTAAGCAGAGGTTGTTGTTCAAAAAAGATTCTATCTATTTCATTTCTTTCACGCATATGCAAATCATTTTCATGGTCTAGCAAATATTATTCCAAAGGATCAGTAGGAGGCATAGCAATAGAAGAAAGACCAATAATTTCATCCTTACTAGGCAAATCTTTCTTATGAGGTTGTCTGCTAAACTTGGAAAAAATAAATTCATGAGATTCATCACCAATGCTAACACCGACAGTTTGTTTCTCACAATCTATTTTAGCATTGACGGTGTTCAAGAAAGGTCTACCAAAAATAATGGGACAAAAGTCATCTTGTGGGGAGCTAAGAACAAGAAAATCAGTAGGGTATTTTATTTTTCCACGCAAGACTTCAACATCTCTAAGAATCCCAATTGGTGATATAGTATCTCTATTAGCAAGTTTAATAGTAGCATCTATGCCTTCTATTTCAGCAGGTGCTATTTCATCTTTAATTTCTTGATATAAGGAGAAAGGAATAGCACTCACACTAGCACCTAGGTCATGTAACCCATGATAACAGTGATCTCCTATCTTAACTGAGACAACAAGCATGCCAACAACTAGTCTATGTTTATCTTTTCCTCCAGGTTTGGCAATTCTAGAAGCTTCACCACAGAAGTAAATAACATGCACATCAATATTATCAACTAAGAGATCTTTAACCGTAGCAACACTAGGTTCAAATCTGATTTGTTCAGAAGGTTTGGGTGTTCTAACATAACTTTTGTTAACCACAGTTGAAGCTTTAGCATGTTCCTTCATTCTAACAGGGAAAGGTGGTTTTTCAATATAAGCAGTGGGAACAACTGGATTAACATTGTAAATGATAGTTTCTTCTTTAGATTTTATCGGTTCTTTAACTTCTTATTTAATTGGTGGGTTATATTTAAACCACTTCTCCTTAGGGCGATGAACATGAGTAGCAAAAGATTCACAAAAGGAAGCTACTGTCTTAGAGTCAAGTCCATATTTAGTGCTAAACTTTTGAAAAACATCGGTATTCATAAAAGATTTAACACAATCGAACTTAGGTTCAATACCTGACTCTTTACCTTCGTCGAGTTCCCAATCTTCAGAGTTGCATTTAATTCTTTCTAAGAGATCCCACCGGAATTCAATAGTCTTCTTCATAAAAGAACCAGTACAAGAAGTATCGAGCATGGTTTGATCATTACAAGAAAGCCGAGCATAAAAGTTCTGAATAATAATTTCTCTTGAGAGCTCATGATTGGGGCATGAATATAACATTGACTTAAGCCTCCCCCAAGCTAGAGAGATACTTTCTCCTTCACGAGGCCATAAAATTATATATATAATTCTAATCACGATGAACTAGATGCATAGGATAATTTTTCTGATGAAATTCCAATTTCAAACGGTTCCAGTTACAAGATTCAATATCATCGCATAGCCTATACCATGTCAATGTTATTCTCTTCAAAGATAAAGGGAAAACCTTCTTCTTAGCTTCATCTCCAGGTAAACCTGCAAGCTTAAACAATCCAAAAATTTCATCCACATATATCAAGTGCATATCAGGATGTTCGGTTCCATCTCCTGCATAAGGATTAGCTTGCGGTTGTTCTAATATACCCGAAGGAATTTCATATTCAATATTTTCAGTAGGTGCAGTAGGTTGAGGGGTAACTAATTATGGTTTCAGTCAAGGTGAAGATATCCCGAACAAACCCCTCAAAAGATTGTTTTCCATAGTAGCAAGTGACAATAAATTTCAGCACGTAGTAATAATGTTTCATTACCAATTTCCACTTACCAAGAGGGCTTCACTCCCTGGCAACAGCGCCAGAAAATTGCCTGGATGACCCACAAGTATATGGGGTAAATTGTATCCTTTTTGATAAGTAAGAGTATCAAACCCAACAAGGAGCAGAAGGAAATGACAAGTGGTTTTCAGCAAGGTAATGTCTGCAAGTGCTAAAATTGTAAGTAGCTGAGTAGTTTGATAGCAAGATAATTTGTAAAGAGAAAGTAACAATAGTAGTAAAAAAAGTGCAGCAAGGTAGCCCAATCCTTTTGAGGCAAAGGATAGGCCAAAACGGTCTCTTATGATAAGCAAAGTGTTCTTGAGGATACACAGGAATTTCATCTAGTCACTTTCATCATGTTGGCTTAATTCGTGTTCGGTACTTTGATAATTTGATATGTGGGTGGACCGGTGCTTAGGTGCTGTTCTTACTTGAACAAGCCTCCCACTTATGATTAACCCTCCTGCAAGCATCCACAACTACGATAAAAGTATTAAGAATAAATTCTAACCATAGCATTAAACTTTTGGATCCAATCGGTCCCCTACAGAATAACGCCTAAACTGGGGTTTAAGCTTCTGTCACTCTCTGATACGTCTCCAACATATCTACTTTTCCAAACACTTTTGCCTTTGTTTTGGAATCTAACTTGCATGATTTGAATGAAACTAACCTAGACTGGCGCCGTTTTCAGCAGAATTACCATGGTGTTATTTTTGTGTAGAAATAAAAGTTCTCGGAATGACCTGAAACTCCACGGAGATATGTTTTGGAATTAATAAAAAATATTGGCGAAAGAATCAACGTAAGGGGGGCCACACCCTGTCCACGAGGGTGCAGGGCGCGCCCACCCCCTGGATGTTTCTCCCCTCTATACTCTTGTTATGATGAATTGAATCTTTACCCTTCAAAGTTTTGTCTTGTTGGATTAAATATTCAGAGATGAGAACACATGATATATGTCTTGCAATATGAATACTTGAGGTGAAAATGAGGTATCTTATTGATTCACTTGATATGTGTTATGGCATTCAACTCGCTGATTCCCCCGGTGATATTGGGGTAATCTATGCATAGGGATTGATGCACGTTTTTCTCCACAGAAACTTTGCGGTCTCTTTATAGTTCTTTGTGTGGATTGAGTATTATGAATATGAATTTTCTTTGGTGTTATTCTAGTACGAACTCTAGGATAGATCGAACAGAAAAATAACTTTGTGTTATTATAGTACGAACTCTTGAATAGATCAAGCGGAAAGAATAGATTTGAGGTGGTTTCGTGACCTACAAACAATTCATATCTTTTGTTCTCCGCTAATAGGAACTCGGGAGTGATTCTTTATTGCACTTTGAGGGATAATCATATGACCCAACTATGTTAGCATTTTTTAGAGGTTGCACTAGCGAAAGTACGGACCCTAGGCCTCATTTTTAAGCATTGCAACACCGTTTTTGTGCCTGTTTACTATTTGCTACCTTGTTGTTTTTATTTATTTAGATTATAAAAATATATTTCTACCATCAATATTACACTTTTATGTAACGCCCCGAGACCGATGCGCCAGGTGTCTTCCAGTTATTCGTTGTCGTTGCCATGTCATTTGCTTGCGTGTTGCACTTTGCCATGTCATCATTTGCATTTCATCTGCATGTTTTTCAGAACTTGCATCCATGCGGGTTCTCCCGGTTCTCTCCATTGTCCGTTCTGAGCCCAGAGACACTCGCACGCGCCGCCGCACCTCCCAGATCTTGTTTCGTGAGCCGTAGAAAAATGTTCCGGAATGGGCCAAGAGTTGACGAGTGGTCTTGGTACATCACCGGTAGACCGCCTGTCAAATTTCGCTCCATTTGGAGATCGTTTGATGCCCCAATGGTTAACCGCGTTAACCGTCGGACCCCTTTCTCATTGCAACCTAGCACCCCTCCACAACTGCCCACTAGCCCATCTAAACCCCCTCCATGCCCTTCGCAGTTGGATCACGATCGTGTGGGCAAAAAGCGCACCTCAATAGCCCTCTCCTAGCTCCCTCTACCTATATATTAGCCTTCCCCTCCACAAATCACGGGTAAAATCCTACCCTAACCCTAGATCCACCTCCCCTCTCCATGCCGAAAACGTCCGCCGATGCCGTACATGTCCAGCCGCCGCCTCGTACCAACCAGCGCCCACCATGTCGCCTCTCCACCGCGCTCCGCCGCCCCGGCCCTGGAGGCCCATCGCGGGCCCTCCCGGCCCGTTCGCCGCGCCACCACCTCCCGCGGGCTCCCGCGCCCCGCGTCGCCGCCGCCTCGGCCATGCACCACCTCCGACCACCCAGGCCTCGCCTCCCGCTGGAGGCGCCTGCACCTCCACCGCCTGCCGCCCTGCGCCGGTGACCTCCTCCATCACCGTGTCGCGCCGCCCACGTCGCCGCCATCACCGCTGTTGCCTCTCACCGCTGTCACCGGATTCGGGCGAGTGGGATCAGATCCACCCACCCCCGATCCAAACAGCCGGCTCCGTCCCGAATCCCTCTGTCCCGGGTCCTCCCCGTCCATTTTCCCGCGAGGTGAAATTTCCACCGTCCCCGAGATTTTAACCTCATGTGTGCATGTTTGATTGTTGATAACTTTGTGCGTGTGGCTCCAAATTGAGTGTATGATATATCAAAATGTTCAACTCTTGATGCTCTACATGCTAGTGTAATTTGCATGCATATTACTGTTCACCTTGACGTCTTAATCTTCATTGCAAAACTGCTAAGTGGTATAAACTGCTGAAAACTGCTGCATGTTAACATCATCTAGGTGACTTGTGAGTGTTATAACTTTGTCTCTATTGATCCTATGATGATGATCTTCATACGCTCATGTTTTGCTATTCATGCTCTACATGTTGGTGCCATTAGCTTGCTTTTTTGAGTTCATATAGATGTTTTAATCTCTGTTAAAGAAGTGCATGTTGCTGTTAACTGCTGAAAACTGTTATAACTTGTCATTTTGTCATTTTTATATCTTTTTGTGTGTTTTTCTTTTGAGCATCATGTATACATGAATTAGGAGCATAATCATGCCATCTTTACGGTGGTGCAATGCATTTATTTTGATATTCCATGTAGTGAGTGCATCAAGCTTATGAACTGGGCTACTTGTTAAAGTTCTGCCTAGTCTGAATCTATAATATCATGATGCCATGTTTACTTGATTCTACCAGTTAATCCATGCATAATCTGGAGATTCTTAGTTGACATGTCTTTATATCCATGCTATGGTATATCATTCCATGCCATTTTACGTGCTATATAAGTCATATATCATGCGTTCTCATTGCCATGAGTAGGCCTATATGATGTTCCAGTTTTCTGTTAACTTCATGATCCTATGTTGTGAGCTTGATATTACTTAATATATGCCTCCTTTGGAGATTCTCCAATTACATGTTTTGTAGTACGCTATGATTAGTTTGTTCACAAGCCATGGTTTTTAATTTTGGACTTCATATGACCTATGTTCCAAGCTTGCAAACGTGCTATAATAATGTTGCTGTTTTACACTTGCTGAAACTGTTTCAACATTCAATCTTGTCTTGTTGGTTACCACTAGTCCATAATCTATATGCATAGTATTCTTTGATGTTATTTGCTCTTTGTTATTTGTACTTCGATTTCATGCCCTTGGTTTCCACGTATAAATGATGTAGCATCTTTGTTTCATGCCTCCAACATGCCATCATATTAACTTTGCTCATGTATATGCCCCTGTGTTATGAAGTTGCATTTTGCATTAATCATATTGGTTTAATATTGATGCCTATTAACCTTAACCTTAATTATAATTGAATGTGTTATATGTACATGAAGTGCATATCAAGTTTGTCCTCATATAATTCCTGTAGCATGTTATTTTGATGACTGCAAAGTGTCTACTTGCTGTTTTGGGGCAGTTTGTTGCTAAAACTTGCTTTGTGTGTATGTGTTGAATCGTTGCTCCGTTTTCATCATGTTCCATATGAAACTTGCTTAGAATTGCATGTAGTTTCATATTATCTTGTTGCATCCATGTTTTGAGAGTGTTTGCTTGATGTTTGAATGCATTTTGCATCAATGCATGTTTAACTTGTGTTGCTCATATCTTCTAGGCCCGTAGCTCCGAATTAATTGAACTTTATATGTAAATTGATTAGAATATTGTGTAGATCATCTTGGTGCATCTTAACTTGCTGTTTAACAACTGCAACATAATGTGTTATTCAGATCTAGATCAATTTCGAAATTTGCATATGAGGACTTACCGGAATTGTTATATGTTGTTTCCGGCCTCATTTAAACTTGCTTTGATGTGGTGTTCTTGTATGCATCATCTCTTGCCATGAGTAGTCATATAGCCTTGTCATGCATCATACTTGGTTTTGCATAATGTCATGTTATGTGTTGTGTGTTTACCGTGTTGTTTGCTTCTCTCCGGTTGTGCTTCTCTCGATAGTTCCTGTTTCGTTGCGATCGTGAGGATTCGTTCGTCTACGCTTGGTTCATGTTTGTCCGTTCGTCTTCTTCATGGACTCGTACTTCTTCCTAGCGGTTTTAGGCAAGATGGTCGTTACCTTGGATGTCACTACTATCATTTATATGCTAGTTGTCTCGATGCTATCCTATGTCACGCTTCCTACCACTTGTTTATCGAGCCTCCCAATGCCATGAAACAGCCTCTAACCTTTTCCATCATCCTAGCAGCTGTTATTTGGCTATGTTGCCGCTTTGCTTAGCCCCTCTTATAGCGTTGCTAGCTGCAGGTGCAGTTGCAAGTTGTTCCTTGTTGGGACATGGATATCATGGTTCTTAGGATATCACAATATCTTTTATTTAATTAATGCATCTATATACTTGGTAAAGGGTGGAAGGCTCGGCCTTATGCCTGGTGTTTTGTTCCACTCTTGCCGCCCTAGTTTCTATCATACCGGTGTTATGTTCCTTGATTTTTGCGTCCCTAACACGACGAGGGTTTATGGGCCCCTCTTGACAGTTTGCTTTGAATAAAACTCTTCCAGCAAGGCCCAACATTGGTTTTACCATTTGCCTCATAATAACTAAAACTTGCATAGGGGATATTCTCTAGACCCCGAGTACTCTTAATCAACCCCCGGGCCAGTGCTCCTCATGAGTGTTATGGTGATGACATGTATGCTATAAAGAATAATGATAACCATGAAACTTGTCATCATGATTTTAATTTTCAATCTCATGATACTTATTTTGTTGAGTTTGCTCCCACCACTTTTCATGAGAATAAATTTGCTTATGTGGAGAGTAATAAAATTTCTATGCTTATGCATCATGAAAATAATGATTTATGTAGTTATATTGTGGAATTCATTCATGATGCCACTGAAAATTATTATGAGGGAGGAACATATGCTTGTAGGAATTGCAATAATATCAAGTTTTCTCTCTATGTGTTGAATGTTTTGAAGTTGCACTTGTTTTGCCTTCCTATGCTAGTTGATTATTGCTCCCATAAGTTGTTTGCTCACATCCCTATGCATAGGAAGTGGGTTAGACTTAAATGTGCTAGTAATATGCATCATGATGCTCTCATTATGTTTCAATTCTTATCTTTTATGCGAGCATCATTGAACTCATCATGCCTAGCTAAAAGGCATTAAAGAAAAGCGTTTGTTGGGAGACAACCCAACACTTTTACCTACTATTTTTGTGTGTTCACATGATTATGCTACTGTAGTAATAATGTTTTATTTCTTTTGTTTCAATAAAGTGCCAAGTAAAGCCTTTGGGATCATGTTGGGTGGTAGTTGATTTGATCTTGCCAAAAAACAGAAACTTTTGCACTCATGGAAATAACTTCCATTTTTAACAGAAGAGTGATTTTAAGTTGATTCTTTTTGCAGAAGATTAATATACAAATTTCTCACGTGGTACAAAGTTTTTCATAATTTTTGGAGTAGCAGAATTATGGTTTGAGTACAGATTACTACATATTGTTCTGTTTTTGACAGATTCTGTTTTCAATGCATAATTTGCTTGTTTCCTTGTTTATATGGCTTATATTGATCAATATAAATTGTGTAAATGATATTCTACAGTAGGCATTGTGTGGAACCAATTATGAATCTTGTCTTTGACAGTACCAAAGTGAAATGGTTTGCTCTTTATCATACTAACCTATCCCACGAGGTTCTGTTAAGTTTTGTGTGATTGAAGTTTTCAAGTTTTGGGTGAGATGTCGATATGAGGAGAATAAGGAGTGACAAGACCCTAAGCTTGGGGATGCCCAAGGCACTTCCAAGGTAATATTCAAGGTAGATCCAAGCAACTAAGCTTCGGAATGCCCCGGATGGCATCACCCCTCTTTCGTCTCCAACATTATCGGTAACATCACTTGGAGCTCTGTTTTCATTCGTCACATGATATGTGTTTTGCTTGGAGAGTCAATTTATTTTGTTTGGATTTTCTTTATGTTATTTAGAATAATGCTTTGCATCTTTTATTTCAATAAAAGTGCCAATGATATCCTTTGCCATGCTTATTTTGCAAGTATACTTGTTGCTGTTTGAAAACAGAAAGTTTATCGATGTTACAAAATTCCCTTGAAAAGTCAGAATATGATAAATTGTTGAAGCTTTTTGCAAAAAAGCTTTGATAAATTTCCTACAGTGTATTATTTTTATTATGATTTTTGGATTTAGGGAAGTATGATGAATCTTGCATTCTTTACAGACTGTACTGTTTTGGCAGATTGCTGTTATGTTTGCATTATTTGCATATGTTTGCTTGTTTAATGATTCTATTTGAGGATAGGAGTACTAAATATGCAGAGTCATTTAGTATGCAATGTTGAATAATAATTTTAGTGATTTTCTACAGTAGAGAATGATAAGATTTTGCACAAATTTATACTAAATTATCTCATGAGTTCTTGTTGAGTTTTGTGTGGATGAAGTTTTTGAGATTTAGGGAAGCCATGATATAAGAGGAATTAAGGAGACACAAAAGCTCAAGCTTGGGGATGCTCAACGCATCCCAAGCTAATATTTCAATAAGTCTTAAGCATCTAAGCTTGGAGATGCCCTGGTAGGCATCCAACCTTTCTTCTTCAACAATTATCGGTTAGTATCGGTTGAACCTAAGCTTTTGCTTCTTCATGTGATGTGTGCTATTCTTGGAGTGTAATTTTTTTGCTTGCTGTTTTAATATAATACTTAGATCTGAAAGTTTTTGAATAAGAGAGTCCTCAAATAGCTACCTATTTACTTAACTACTCGCATGATCTTCACTTATATCTTTTGGGGTAGTTTGTCATTTACTCGTGTGCTTCACTTATATCCTATGAGTAAATTGTTGAATAAATTGAATGTCATGAAGTTGAAATTATATCATGCCTAGTGGTAGCTTCACATTAGGTTTAGAAAGTGGAATCTTTTGAGGCTTGACAATCACAATATTGGTCATACAAGCAATTCACGATTAATTAGTATAAGGAAGAGAAGTTTCACATGCAAATACACTATCTTGGAAATCTTTTGTGATTGAGAGCCCCCATCAAAATATTATATGTCAAAATTGTTGACGTTGGACAAGGAAGACAATGTAATGATTTATGTTTGTTCATATTCACATAGAAGTTATATTGTCATAGATCCTTCAACATGTGGTGCTTGCCCCCCATCTTTGCTAGCCAAAAATTCCGCACCAAGTAGAGATACTACTTGTGCATCCAAAGACCCTTAAACCCAAATCTTGTTTTGGCAGTCCACCATACCTACCTAAGGATTGAGCAAGATCCTTCAAGTAAGTTGTCATCAGTGCAATAAGGCAATAAAAATTGCTTCTAAAAGTGTTAGATCATTTAGTGTAAGAGAAATTTGAGCGTTGTACGAACTTGTGATGGCAAAGAATAAAAGCGACACACTGTATAATAAAGGTTGCTATCATAAGGGGCAATATAACATGATATTCTTTTCCACTAAGGGATTGAGCATACAAACAAATAAGTGCATGGCAACCTCTGCTTCTCTCTGCGAAGGGCCTATGTTTTACTTTTCAGTATTTACTTTTATGCAAAGAGTCAAAGTTTTTCTCTCTATTCCTTTTTATTTTTCTGTTTTGGCAAGCATCATGTGGTGAGGAAAGATTTAGGCACATATGTCCAATTGAATATGGGTAGCATGAGTTATTATTGTTGACATCACCCTTGACACTACTAGAAATACCACTACTAATGGCGCACCTAATATGGCCATTAATGGCGCATCACTGGTGCGCCATTGATAGCACGCCATTAGTAATTTTTACTAATGGCGCACCACCTGGTGCGCCATTAGTATCTGGTATACTAATGGCGCACCACTTGGTGCGCCATTAGTATCTGGTATACTAATGGCGCACCACCTGGTGCGCCATTAGTATATGCGAGGGTGCGCCATTAGTATGCCTCCCAGGGGGCATGTATACCCAGGTGCTTTGGCATACTAATGGCGCACCACCTCTGGATGCACCATTAGTAACCGCAGCATACTAATGGCGCACTACCCGGTGATGCGCCATTAGTATGCACTGTCATACTAATGGCGCACTGTCGTGTGATGCGCCATTAGTATGAATATTAGGTTTTTTTTTATTTTTTTATTTTCTGTTTTTTGCACAGGTTACAAAATGTATAATTTGACAAAATATAGACAGCACACATCAACAATAGATTCATCAAATACAATAGAAGATTAGTCTTTGAATACAATTCATCATATTAGTCTCCGAATACAATTCATCATATTAGTCTCCGAATTAAAAAGACCGAACAAAGATAGAACATTATATTACAAGTCTCGAGACCGCGAGTAGCGAGTTTGTCTTCGCATTACAAGTCGATATCGATCATCTAAACTACCATCACATAGAAGAGAGCTGCGGTCATCACGATGAGCATCATCACGATGAAACTCGTCTTCATCCGGTTCCTCCAACGCTCCCTCCCCTCTCCCGCTAGATAGCGGGCGTATCTAGATTCGGCCTCGGCCCTAGTGGTGTACCCTTTGTAACTGTTACCGCTGAATCGGTGAACCTGTCTCCGACACTCCTCCTAGTCATCATAGACTCCGGGAACCTTACCCTTGTACACGACATACGTCGGCATCACTATGCACTAGCCAAACGAAACGTTAGTACCAATTCACAGACAATACATAAGCAATATATAATTATGCAACAGAACGATCGGAAGAGAAAAGCAAGACATTAATAGCATCGATTACATCTAAGTTGAACGACTCTCGAAACCAAAGAGACATACTACAAGTTCATTAAAGTTTAATTACAACATGAGCCAATCGATGTTTCAGAACTAGACAACTCGACTCAAGGGACCGGAGCGTGGATGAAGCCGCCGTCTATCGTGGGAGTCATGAAAGAACGGGCGTTGTCATCCTGCATTTGTAGCATTGTGTCGATGTCACTGTTGGACGGTTGATTTCTGAGGTAGAACTGCCCCGAGGTACGAAGGACATCTTGATGGATGATTTCCGCAAACTCCGACTGGATGCGAAAGAATTCTTGTTGGAGGTCCGCGTCCTGGATTGCCGACACGCTCGCGGCCCAATCTTGGAGTTTACTCGGTAGCAGAAGTTGATGATGGTCCCGTACGATCGCCCGCATGTGATGGATGGTGTAGTAGGCACCCTTCTGACCGCCAGGCGGCTGCTTGACGCGGCAGAACGTCGTATTGTGGGAGAACACGTGCTTGCCGTACTTACGAATAGGCCTGGTGAAGGTGCCTCCAGATTGGGCGTAGCCGGGGAGAACATCATCAAGAACCTTCTTGACATTTGTGTAGTCTACATTCGACTGACGGTCCGGGTCGAAATACGTGGCCATGGAATATTTGGGGCTTAGGAGGATGAGCATGCAACATGTGTCACTGCAGAAAACACGGAATGTTAAAAGAAAAACGATCAAAAAGTAAGAATTCATATGTTACGGGCCAGTTGAGGGGAGGACTTACTCGGGAAAGTAAGGCACGAGGAAGTTATCCTTATCTTGGTTTGCCAGAATGACGCCTTCGAGGTAAGAACTCACGACTTGCCAGTCCCCAGCGCTGCCCAAGATCTTGGCACGCATGTAGAAGGGGTCGACTATCACGATGTCCGGGGGCTTGTCGCGAATGATCCGCATCTCCATACTCAGCGAAAATAGCCGAACGAAGGTGTAGTGCAGCGGATGAAGGTTAAACATAGCAAAGATGTCATCAAACTGCAGGACGATCGTACCCCCGATGTCGCCATCCACAAAGCCCTTGCCCTCTGGCACCTTGGCCACGAAAACCGGGTATGCCACATCCTTCTCTCTGAGACGCCGCTTCTCCAAAGAAAGAACACTGTCGTGCAGACTCCGCATAGCACCGGTTGTAGCATTGAGCATATTTGGTGGTAGCATCGCCCTACCCGCCACATGCACCCTCCTCGAGATATCCTGCGGTGAAGGTGGCCCGTCCTGAGCACGGATCGTACTCGGTGCCGGCTGGCTCGCACCCTTCTTAGTCTTTCTTTTGCGTGCCTTCTTCTTCTCCTGTAATGGGACTGAGTTCTGCTCACAGACCGCCTTCTTGAGTGTGTTGGGGCTGATAATATTTCACACCTCGCCTATCTGAGGCTCGGTGAAGTCGGCAGCTGGAGGCGTCTCCTGAGAGCTGAACGCCAGACGGCGCCTGTTGCAACTTGGCTTCTCCGCGGTACGAGCTAGATCGCACACGTCTTTTGTTGGGTTTGGTTCTTGAGAAGGAGGCCCCATGAAGTCGCCATCGTACCCATGCTCGGCAAAGTACTGATCGACGTTGCCAAATGTATCATCGTCGTCGTCGTCGTCGTTCTGATCCTGTGCCATATGCATGTTTGGATCCAGTGGCATAGGGATGTCCGGCACCGTTACGGCGGTCTTGCCATGGGGCCGACTTGGCGCCGGCATGACTGGCGGTGTTGTCTTTGGGGTGGTGTCCCCCGCCCCCAAACGAATCTGGCTCTTCGGCCAAAGCAGGGGCCAGCTCAGGCAGGCGCTGCGGGTCATCACGTCATCATCGTCGGCCCCGACGGGTCGAATCGGAGGTAACAAGTCGTCGCAGCCTGGCAGCACCCGAACCAGTTGAACCCTAAACAAGTTGGGTGGCATCTGGGTACCGTGGAACAAGGGGTTGCCCGGTTGAACGATTTTGCCCTTGGCGACATCGACCAACTCGTTGTTCACGAAGTGGAGGAGAGTGCACGGAACATCGGCAGCGCCCTGCGAAAACATGTAGGGCGTCAGGGATGCCCAGTCAAAGGCAAGGAGATGAAGTCCTCGGCCGAGAGAGGCTTAATTAGTTACCGTGATGATGGCGTCGAGCTCGGCTAATGTCGAGGCACCGCCAACGGCGGGCGTGCAGTTGACGGAGCGGCCGCTTGCTGAAGAGGTGCCGGCCGGCGTACACCCGGGTGCATTAAGCTCCCATGCCGGCGTCGGAGACACCAATGCCGCCTCCGCCGGAGGCACCAATGGCCCCGCCATCGCATTATGCGAGTTGCTGGCCGTGAAGCTAGGAATCGGGGGCGGCCCCTGTTGGCCGCCCGCAATCCACGCACTCAACCCCGAGATCAAGGTAGGCACAAGGGCGGTGATCGTCGCTCCGAGTCGTTGTTCCACTTGCTCTTGGACAATCTCCGGAATCCGCGCCACCTATGCCTTGAGTTCTTGAACCTCTCGCGCCTGGCTTTCCGAGCTGGTCTTTTTCTCCTTCCGCACACCAGCGGTATAGTATGACCCCCATTTTGTCGACAAGCCTTTGCCGGTCACACGACCAGCTGACGTCGGCTTACTGAGCTTATCCTTGTTCTTCATTATATTCAACCCCCTATTTAGAGTGGTGTCCCAAGGGTTGCTCTGAGTCGACCCCGCGCTACTGCTTTCAGTCGCCTGCGGAAGGAATGTGAACCATTTAGAAATTCGGCTTCATTAATTAGAATGCAACCATATGGAGCTAATTACGCGGGGGTGTATTCCTTACCAGAACAAGCTCAAGCCGCCTGGTCTTCGGATCCGTGGTAAGCTCCTTTGTTTTCGGGTCCTTCTTGTACCAGGCCCTGACAAAGTTCCTGGTCGGCTTGTCACCGTATTTATCGAAGAGGGGCGGTAGGCCTTGCTCGGCATGGTCCGCCTCCTCCTTGTCCCATATAGGCTCCGCCACTCTGTAACCGCCGGGACCGAGTGTGTGTTCCCCTATGTTCAGCTCCCGCATTTGTTTCCCCCACTCACTTGATTGGGAGCTTGCGGTGCTCGAGCAATTGATCTTGAAGTCGTTGTAGTCATCTTCGGTGATCGAAGGATTTTTCTCCTTGATCTTCTCATAACTCTCACCTTTCTCGATCATTCTCTTCACATTGCTTTTCCAAGTAGACAGGGCCTTGCTCATCTTCGTGAGGGCAGCATTGTTCACTTTATTCCCTTTGAGGCTTGTGTTTTCGAATTCAGCGGGGAACTTGTATCGTTCGTGCAGCTTCGTGAAGAGGAGGTGGCGCAAATTCCCCCGGTCAGGATGCCTCAGGTTCTCGGTGTTGATCGAGACGGTGCTCCGGACAATGCACCCGAGCTGAAGCGAGTACCCCTTGACTATTCGTTCGGGCGCCGTTGGATTCCCGTTGGAGTCCACTTCAGTAACTTCCTCCTTGAGGGTGCAGAGCACGATCGGGCGCCGGTCCTTCCGTTGCCTCTTCGGCTGGCTGCTATCTGTGCGTGCGCCGCCATCATCAGTGGTGGCATCCTCGGCGGCACCATCAGTGGTGGCATCAGTGTGGTCATCCTCGGCGGCACCATCCGTGGTCTCAGGATCGGTGGGGAAGGCGGCGGCCTCATACAAGTGAGGTTGTTCCTCCATCTCCTGGGACAGCTCCCAGAATGCCTTGCCGCCCGAACCCCCGGCCTCATCGTTGTGGGCCATGTTTCTCTCTAAATAGAAACAAAGTTTGGTCAAAAAGTTGGTTATTGTCAAGGAACAAGATCATGGTCTCATCATTTAGGGTTTGTCGACACCGAGGCATCCTAAAATCTAAGCTTTTATCATTGAGGGTTTTTCGACGCCAAGGCACCCTAAAAGCCTAACTTTTCATCATTTTGGTTTTTATCGACACCGAGGCACCCTAAAAGCCATGCATTAGTCACAAGTACGCCGGGGCACTTGATCCTACTTAATTAACTACTAAGATACCCCGGCCTATGCATTAGTCACAAGTACCCCATATGTCCTATTTTTAGCAAAGTCATGCTAAAATTCACGGAAAATTTCAGCATGACCTTTGCTGAAAATAGGACATATGGAGTACCCGAATTTGCCGGAACGGAAGTTAATCGACATTCCGGCAAACTCAAGGGCCTCTCGGGGTACCTGCAAAATCATCACGACATGATGGTCGGAGACAAAACCCAGCAAACTAGCAAAATCATCACAAATTGTTTTCTGTTAAAGATGATCATCATCTTTACAAGTCTTTCTCAATGTGATCACAAGTAATTCAGAGGCATCACAAGTAATTCAGAGCATCACAAGGCATTAGTAGTTCAGTACATGAACAAGTTTTACAAACCCATATAAGAACAAGTGAATTCTAGTCCCATTGACACTCCTGGTTTTCTACAAACACCAAGTACTAGGGCACACAAAAGTTCTGAAATTTGTGTGCCTAACTGAATTAACTGAATTTTCAGTAACCGAATAAACTGAATTTTCAAAACTGCAAGAATACAATCGAGAAAAATCCAACAGCACTAGAACTGAGCTGATTGACAGTAGTTTTGTTCACTGTTATGTTGGCCTAACTGGATGTTGGCTATCTTTTATAGTGTCTCTGTTACATGCCAGTTTGGGCATTGCTAACTCTTGATGTAACTGATATTTTGATTCCTGAACCCCCGATATGCTATTGTGGTTAATCCTAAGAGAAGATTTTGAACAACGAGAAGTCCATGGATATGTTGTGTTTCTGACTTCCGTTGAGGATCATGGAAATTGGATATGTGAGTGGTCAGTGGACCAACTTTTCACTAAAAATAATAGAAGAGTCCTTTGTTTTCCACTAAAATTATCAGTGTCATCTGGTTTCATGGCAATATTTATCTAGCATGTTCCGTATTGATTTCATTGTATTTTCTGTTCCATCATATTTCAGTTAGTACTAAGGTTCTTTTTTTAGGGAACTCATTTAGTACTCAGTTTACAGAAACGGTTCGATGTCTATCATATACAACCATTTTCCCTGTTATAAAAGACATGAAAGATCACAACAATATTGATCTGAAAAGAACAGAAAAAAAAAGAGAAATAGTATGTATGCAGTGGTGATTCTACCTTGCTTTCTCAGCCGTGGGTGATGAAGTGCCTCTGTTCTGTTGTGTCTGCAGTGGTATGGAGATGAATGAATTGGTATTAGCTTCAAATATGATCGATGGATACTCTAACTGTCCCAAAAATATTGAGTTTACTTGATCAAAATTTTAACTGCTAAAGATATATATCCTGTTAAAGATATATATCCTGTTCATGCATATGTTCACTTGTGTTATTATTATACATATGTAGACTGCGGCACGGCCCATGCTGAAGAGTGCTTTGGTGAAATGACCCAGATGTCTCATAGAGAAGGAACATAGGTGTTATAAAACAATTAAGGGTTTGGTTTGAAGAAATGTATAAACAAACTACTCGTTTAGTTTTCAAACACAAATGGTAGATATGTTGAGGCCCAAAAACTAAGTGTACCAACAACCTAAGCTAAACAAGATGAGCACAAGATGTATAATAATAACACAAGTGATAAATAACCTAAAAGAAGATAAATAACTTGAAGCACTAACAAACAACTTCAGCGGCACGATTTTTGCAGAACCACAACTTCAGAGATTTATAACACAGAAGCACAACTTCAGAAGAAAGAGTAACACATAATCCAAGTTTCCAAGTTAGAGGAGTTCGACAACGGATCTGACAGAAATGGCCCTGCGATGTCAGTGATGATGTGGAGTCTCAATTTACTCAAAAGACAGTGTTGTAATGACAGTAGCTGAATCTGGTTGCAGAAATACAATTTTCTCCATAATGCGCAGTCAACAACTTAATGAGTTCAGCAGAAGGTTTTAACTAAATATTCTGGAGGTGTGAGCATCAACAATAAATCTTCTCCAATGCTTTACACTTCCCAATGACAAAACAAAGTTGTATCTCTAGCCAAGTTTCAACAGGAGCCAACCTCAAATCCTTCAACTTCTCACAACAGAAAATCATATCTATTCAGGTTGTGAGCGTTGTACGAGGAATCATAACCCACAACAGAACCCCAGAAGTTCTCCCTCGATCTCAAATTCAAACTTTTGGAGCTTCGTCCATCCTGGACCGAACTTTAGGTGGCCATACTAACTGACTCCCTTTCAGTTCTTTATTACAAAATTCTTCCAATGATCATTCCAATCCAAGGACCTCCAACCATTTTATGTTGTCTACTCCCTCCGTCCCAAATTACTTATC